>NC_134834.1:17580815-17880815 GCF_004210375.1 Tachypleus tridentatus
TGTGAATAACTTTGGTATACAATATGACAATAACAGGTAGTGTGAATAACTGGTATACAATATGACAATAACAGGTAGTGTGAATAACTGGTATACAATGTGACAATAACAGGTAGTGTGAATAACTGGTATACAATGTGACAATAACAGTTAGTGTGAATAACTGGTATACAATGTAACAATAACAGGTAGTGTGAATAACTGGTATACAATGCAACAATAACAGGTAGTGTGAATAACTGGTATACAATATGACAATAACAGGTAGTGTGAATAACTGGTATACAATGTAACAATAACAGGTAGTGAATAACTGGTACACAATATGACAATAACTGGTGTGAATAACCTGGTACAATATGACAATAACAGGTAGTGTGAATAACTGGTATACAATATGACAATAACAGTTAGTGTGAATAACTGGTATACAATATGACAATAACAGTTAGTGTGAATAACCGGTATACAATGTAACAATAACAGGTAGTGTGAATAACTGGTATACAATGTAACAATAACAGGTAGTGTGAATAACCGGTATACAATATGACAATAACAGGTAGTGTGAATAACCGGTGGCTACAATATAACAATAACAGGTAGTGTGAATAACTGGAATAATACAATATAACAATAACAGTTAGTGTGAATAACTCGGTATACAATATGACAATAACAGGTAGTGTGAATAACAATAACAGGTATACAATATAACAATAACAGGTAGTGTGAATATCTGGTATACAATATAACAATAACAGTTAGTGTGAATAACTGGCATATACAATATAACAATAACAGGTAGTGTGAATAACTGGTATAAAATATAACAATAACAGGTAGTGTGAATAACTGGTATGAATAACTATAACAATGCAACAGTTAGTGTGAATAACTGGTACACAATATGACAACAGGTAGTGTGAATAACTGGTATACAATATAACAATAACAGGTAGTGTGAATAACTGGTATACAATGTAACAATAACAGGTAGTGTGAATAACTGGTACAATGTAACAATAACAGGTGGAAGTGTGAATAACTTTGGTATACAATGTAACAATAACAGGTAGTGTGAATAACTGGTATACAATATGACAATAACAGGTAGTGTGAATAACTGGTATACAATATAACAATAACAGGTAGTGTGAATAACTGGTATACAATATGACAATAACAGGTAGTGTGAATAACTGGTATACAATATGACAATAACAGGTAGTGTGAATAACTGGTATACAATATATGACAATAACAGGTAGTGTGAATAACTGGTACACAATGCAACAATAACAGGTAGTGTGAATAACTGGTATACAATATGACAATAACAGGTAGTGTGAATAACTGGTACACAATATGACAATAACAGGTAGTGTGAATAACTGGTATACAATATGACAATAACAGGTAGTGTGAATAACTGGTATACAATATGACAATAACAGGTAGTGTGAATAACTGGTATACAATATGACAATAACAGGTAGTGTGAATAACCGGTATACAATATGACAATAACAGGTAGTGTGAATAACTGGTATACAATATGACAATAACAGGTAGTGTGAATAACTGGTATACAATATGACAATAACAGGTAGTGTGAATAACTGGTATACAATATGACAATAACAGGTAGTGTGAATAACTGGTATACAATGTAACAATAACAGGTAGTGTGAATAACTGGTATACAATATCACAATAACAGGTAGTGTGAATAACTGGTATATACAATATAACAATAACAGGTAGTGTGAATAACTGGTATACAATATGACAATAACAGGTAGTGTGAATAACTGGTATACACAATGTAACAATAACAGGTAGTGTGAATAACTGGTATCACATATATAACAATAACAGGTAGTGTGAATAACTGGTATACAATATGACAATAACAGGTAGTGTGAATAACTGGTATACAATATGACAATAACAGTTAGTGTGATTAACTGGTATACAATGTAACAATAACAGGTAGTGTGAATAACTGGTATACAATATAACAATAACAGGTAGTGTGAATAACTGGTATACAATATAACAATAACAGGTAGTGTGAATAACTAGGTAGTGTACAATATAACAATAACAGGTAGTGTGAATAACTGGTATACAATATGACAATAACAGTTAGTGTGAATAACTGGTATACAATGTAACAATAACAGGTAGTGTGAATAACAATAACTTTGGTATACAATATGACAATAACAGGTAGTGTGAATAACTGGTATACAATATGACAATAACAGGTAGTGTGAATAACTGGTATACAATATGACAATAACAGGTAGTGTGAATAACTGGTATACAATATGACAATAACAGGTAGTGTGAATAACTGGTATACAATATAACAATAACAGGTAGTGTGAATAACTGGTATACAATATGACAATAACAGGTAGTGTGAATAACTGGTATACAATATGACAATAACAGTAGTGTGAATAACTGGTATACAATATGACAATAACAGGTAGTGTGAATAACTGGTATACAATATGACAATAACAGGTAGTGTGAATAACTGGTATACAATATGACAATAACAGGTAGTGTGAATAACTGGTATACAATGTAACAATAACAGGTAGTGTGAATAACTGGTATACAATATATGACAATAACAGGTAGTGTGAATAACTGGTATACAATATAACAATAACAGGTAGTGTGAATAACTGGTATACAATGATGACAATAACAGGTGCCATTATGTGAATAACTGAATGGTATACAATATGACAATAACAGGTAGTGTGAATAACTGGTATATACAATATAACAATAACAGGTAGTGTGAATAACTGGTATACAATGCATGACAATAACAGTTAGTGTGAATAACTGGTATACAATATGACAATAACAGGTAGTGTGAATAACTGGTATAACAATATGACAATAACAGGTAGTGTGAATAACTGGTATACAATGTAACAATAACAGGTAGTGTGAATAACTGGTATACAATATGACAATAACAGGTAGTGTGAATAACTGGTATACAATATGACAATAACAGGTAGTGTGAATAACTGGTATACAATGCAACAATAACAGGTAGTGTGAATAACTGGTATACAATATGACAATAACAGGTAGTGTGAATAACTGGTATACAATGTAACAATAACAGGTAGTGTGAATAACTGGTATACAATATGACAATAACAGGTAGTGTGAATAACTGGTATACAATGTAACAATAACAGGTAGTGTGAATAACTGGTATACAATATGACAATAACAGGTGGTGTGAATAACTGGTATACAATGTAACAATAACAGGTAGTGTGAATAACTGGTATACAATGTGTGACAATAACAGGTAGTGTGAACAACTGGTATACAATGCAACAATAACAGGTAGTGTGAATAACTGGTATACAATATGACAATAACAGGTAGTGTGAATAACTGGTATACAATATGACAATAACAGGTAGTGTGAATAACTGGTATACAATATGACAATAACAGGTAGTGTGAATAACTGGTATACAATATGACAATAACAGTTAGTGTGTGAATAACTGGTATACAATATGACAATAACAGGTAAGTGTGAATAACTGGTATACAATATGACAATAACAGTTAGTGTGAATAACTGGTATACAATATGACAATAACAGTGTAGTGTGAATAATAACTGGTATACAATGTAACAATAACAGGTAGTGTGAATAACTGGTATACAATATGACAATAACAGGTAGTGTGAATAACTTTGGTATACAATATGACAATAACAGGTAGTGTGAATAACTGGTATACAATATGACAATAACAGGTAGTGTGAATAACTGGTATACAATGTGACAATAACAGGTAGTGTGAATAACTGGTACATACAATGTGACAATAACAGGTAGTGTGAATAACTGGTATACAATGTGACAATAACAGGTAGTGTGAATAACTGGTAACTACAATATGACAATAACAGGTAGTGTGAATAACTGGTATACAATGTAACAATAACAGGTAGTGTGAATAACTGGTATACAATATGACAATAACAGGTAGTGTGAATAACTGGTATGCAATATGACAATAACAGGTAGTGTGAATAACTGGTATACAATATGACAATAACAGGTAGTGTGAATAACTGGTTGGAAAGTTATTTAATAGACAGAATCTTAATATTTAAAACTGATAAATATTCTGGTGAAATAAAAATACAAGAATCTTCTATTGGGATACCACTGTTTATATTGTGTTGGTAGTTATATTTTTTAGACCACTGTTGTTTATTATATTAGTAGTTATATTCGTAGATCACTCTTTTTTTATTATATATTAGTCGCTATGTTCTGACACCATTGTGGTTATTATTATTGTATATTAGTGATATACCGGTTTATTATTTGAAGAAAGACATATTTTATTTGCAGGTGTTAGTACAGTTTTTAGATCATAACATGAATTTCGCGTATTTAGTAGATATGGTTAATTTGACATTACACAATCTAAGTTATTAGCTCAGTGTAAGTGATTGGAGAATTATAGATTGGTACTTTTGACAGTAAATATACCTATAGTAAAAAATGTAAACATATATGGGTGAATTAAATATTACGTGAATGTTGTTATGTGAGCGAAGTATTGCATTTATGATTGACTTCATTTTTTTACAGTTAACAAGCTGAAATACCGGACACCTGACGGGGAATGTTTAAACTTAAAGCAGTGTAAGATAAACAGTGATTATATATTTCAACGTAATAACTTGAAATTAAACTTTATCTCAGAATGTTAAATCATAACAATGCTTCTTCATAAATAACATTTAAACTTTGTTTTCCATCTGCCAATGAATAAATATTTTGAGTGGTCCCAACCTTGAACACCCTACATCTCATTGACCGTGAGAAAAACATGGTTGTTTGAGAAATAATCGAACAACTTCCTTTCTTTGACATGGAACTCTTTTAAAATATTCAATATCGTGCAAAGCACCTATCCGTCAAGGTTGTTTCAGATTAACTCAATAGGCTGGTTTTACGAAATGGAAACAATATCAAGTTCATTGACCCTCATTGGCTCAGCGGTATGTCTGCGGACTTACAACGCTAATAGCTCACGTGCTTACCGAAACAACAACAACAACAATTAACTTCATCCCAGGCCCGGCATGGCCAAGCGTGTTAAGGCGTGCGACTCGTAATCTGAGGGTCGCGGGTTCGCATCCCCGTCGCGCCAAACATGCTCGCCCTTTCAGCCGTGGGAGCGTTATAATGTGACGGTCAATCCCACTATAGGTTGGCAAAGAGTAGCCCAAGAGCTGGCGGCGGGTGGTGATGACTAGCTGCCTTCCCTCTAGTCTTACACTGCTAAATTAGGGACGGCTAGCACAGATAGCCCTCGAGTAGCTTTGTGCGAAATTCAAAACAAACAAACAAACAAACTCCATCCTTTGGAAGTTCCCATAGTTCATATTTGGTTGTGATTGGTTCAATAGGCTCAGAGTCATAGTGCAAATATACACATTACGTCCTGTTTAATTAGAATATATATAAATATTATGACACTATAGTAAGTTAGTGTTATCATATATACTGTATATCTTTCATGTTTTGTATAAATATTCATTTTCTTTTCTGTTTAATAATTCACAATTCGTTCGTGCTAGTCGGGTTACGCTTTCTATGACAATTCTCTTTCATTCTTTGTTTATTTTTCAAACGTATATTCTCACTCAGAACGTATCGTATTATCTAGTACGTCAAGGATGTTAAATTCAGTTGAAAAGTTTTACGTTCCTTACTTACATCAGAAGCGTTCAGTTTGAAATTATTTCCCACGTAGTTTGCCAGCTACTTAGTGTTTTGAGTTTTGATGTCATCAACAAACTGTTTTATCACTCTCTTTGATCAACGTATTTCAGTGTTATTCAACAATACAGCAACACACACATAAAAAACACAAAATTGCTCAACGCCTGAGGTTTGGAACATAATAATTGAGTACAGAGAATTAGGTATTACTTACCACCCGTGATCTCACTTCCCTGTGTGAGGGGTGGGGCAATCCGTAACCAAATACGAGTCGTTTGGTGTTCATATATTACACACTTATGTCGTAGTTATAACGTAGTGATTACTTAGCAGTCGGAAATCTCTCGACTTCTCTGTTTGTGTATAAACCAAACGATTCGTCTTTATTGATTAAAAACGGCGTCTAATGTTTTCATGTCGTGCGAAACTGGACACTAAAATGGAATTTACGACCTGTCCTTTGGTTTATGCTTAAGACTGAACAGTTATCATTATTGTTTTAGGTCTGCAACTCTATAGTAGGATAACGAAGACTATTCAAACGCTCAGTATATCTTCAGTGGTTGTTTTTTTTTATCGATAATTAGAACGGGTTTATGTATATTAATTAAATGCCGAATCTACATTTATTCTCTTTATAACACCCTTGATTAAAACATTTGAAATATAAAGTGGTGCCTGATAAGATTAGGCCTGGATAAAGATCAAAAATATATAGCGTTGTATTCAAGGTATCTTTGGATACAAATTTTTTGTTTCTAATTTCCTGCGGGCCTGGCATGGCCTAGCGCGTTAAGGCGTGCGCCTCGTAATCTGAGGGTCGCGGGTTCGCGCCCGAGTCGCGCCAAACATGCTCGTCCTCCCAGCCGTGGGGCGTTATAATGTGACGGTCAATCCCACTATTCGTTGGTAAAAGAGTAGCCCAAGAGTTGGCGGTGGGTGGTGATGACTAGCTGCCTTCCCTCTAGTCTTACACTGTTAAATTAGGGACGGCTAGCACAGATAGCCCTCGAGTAGCTTTGTGCGAAATTCCAAAACAAACAAACAAACAATAATTTCCTGCAAAGCTACAAAAGCGCTATCTGCATTTTAATTCCAAGAAAATATAATTAATAAAATAAAACAGTTATCATATAAACTACACTTCCCCCTCAACTTATATATATAAATATATATATATATTTATTTATTTATTTTCAAAATAATAATAATAATACGTCCACAACTTGCTATTTTCCATGAACACGTGACATTTGGATAACGGTTTAAGATTTTTAAAAATCCATCCTCGTGCACAGAAGAAGCTTTGATGTTATTGAACAGAAAACGTATCAATAACAATATGACAATAACAGGTAGTGTGAATAACTGGTATACAATATGACAATAACAGGTAGTGTGAATAACTGGTATACAATGTGACAATAACAGGTAGTGTGAATAACTGGTATACAATGTGACAATAACAGTTAGTGTGAATAACTGGTATACAATGTAACAATAACAGGTAGTGTGAATAACTGGTATACAATGTAACAATAACAGGTAGTGTGAATAACTGGTATACAATATGACAATAACAGGTAGTGTGAATAACTGGTATACAATGTAACAATAACAGGTAGTGTGAATAACTGGTATACAATATGACAATAACAGGTAGTGTGAATAACTGGTATACAATATGACAATAACAGTTAGTGTGAATAACTGGTATACAATATGACAATAACAGTTAGTGTGAATAACTGGTATACAATGTAACAATAACAGGTAGTGTGAATAACTGGTATACAATGTAACAATAACAGGTAGTGTGAATAACTGGTATACAATATGACAATAACAGTTAGTGTGAATAACTGGTATACAATATAACAATAACAGGTAGTGTGAATAACTGGTATACAATATAACAATAACAGTTAGTGTGAATAACTGGTATACAATATGACAATAACAGGTAGTGTGAATAACTGGTATACAATATAACAATAACAGGTAGTGTGAATATCTGGTATACAATATAACAATAACAGTTAGTGTGAATAACTGGTATACAATATAACAATAACAGGTAGTGTGAATAACTGGTATAAAATATAACAATAACAGGTAGTGTGAATAACTGGTATACAATATAACAATAACAGTTAGTGTGAATAACTGGTATACAATATGACAATAACAGGTAGTGTGAATAACTGGTATACAATATAACAATAACAGGTAGTGTGAATAACTGGTATACAATGTAACAATAACAGGTAGTGTGAATAACTGGTATACAATGTAACAATAACAGGTAGTGTGAATAACTGGTATACAATGTAACAATAACAGGTAGTGTGAATAACTGGTATACAATATAACAATAACAGGTAGTGTGAATAACTGGTATACAATATAACAATAACAGTTAGTGTGAATAACTGGTATACAATGTAACAATAACAGGTAGTGTGAATAACTGGTATACAATGTAACAATAACAGGTAGTGTGAATAACTGGTATACAATATGACAATAACAGGTAGTGTGAATAACTGGTATACAATGTAACAATAACAGGTAGTGTGAATAACTGGTATACAATATGACAATAACAGGTAGTGTGAATAACTGGTATACAATATGACAATAACAGGTAGTGTGAATAACTGGTATACAATATGACAATAACAGGTAGTGTGAATAACTGGTATACAATGTAACAATAACTGGTAGTGTGAATAACTGGTATACAATATGACAATAACAGGTAGTGTGAATAACTGGTATACAATATGACAATAACAGGTAGTGTGAATAACTGGTATACAATATGACAATAACAGGTAGTGTGAATATCTGGTATACAATATGACAATAACAGGTAGTGTGAATATCTGGTATACAATATGACAATAACAGGTAGTGTGAATAACTGGTATACAATATGACAATAACAGGTAGTGTGAATAACTGGTATACAATGTAACAATAACAGGTAGTGTGAATAACTGGTATACAATATCACAATAACAGGTAGTGTGAATAACTGGTATACAATATAACAATAACAGGTAGTGTGAATAACTGGTATACAATATGACAATAACAGGTAGTGTGAATAACTGGTATACAATGTAACAATAACTGGTAGTGTGAATAACTGGTATACAATATGACAATAACAGGTAGTGTGAATAACTGGTATACAATATGACAATAACAGTTAGTGTGAATAACTGGTATACAATATGACAATAACAGTTAGTGTGATTAACTGGTATACAATGTAACAATAACAGGTAGTGTGAATAACTGGTATACAATGTAACAATAACAGGTAGTGTGAATAACTGGTATACAATATAACAATAACAGGTAGTGTGAATAACTGGTATACAATATGACAATAACAGGTAGTGTGAATAACTGGTATACAATATAACAATAACAGTAAGTGTGAATAACTGGTATACAATATGACAATAACAGGTAGTGTGAATAACTGGTATACAATGTAACAATAACTGGTATACAATGTAACAATAACAGGTAGTGTGAATAACTGGTGTACAATATGACAATAACAGGTAGTGTGAATAACTGGTATACAATATGACAATAACAGTTAGTGTGAATAACTGGTATACAATGTAACAATAACAGGTAGTGTGAATAACTGGTATACAATATGACAATAACAGGTAGTGTGAATAACTGGTATACAATATAACAATAACAGGTAGTGTGAATAACTGGTATACAATATGACAATAACAGGTAGTGTGAATAACTGGTATACAATATGACAATAACAGGTAGTGTGAATAACTGGTATACAATATAACAATAACAGTAAGTGTGAATAACTGGTATACAATATGACAATAACAGGTAGTGTGAATAACTGGTATACAATGTAACAATAACTGGTAGTGTGAATAACTGGTATACAATATGACAATAACAGGTAGTGTGAATAACTGGTGTACAATATGACAATAACAGTTAGTGTGAATAACTGGTATACAATATGACAATAACAGTTAGTGTGAATAACTGGTATACAATGTAACAATAACAGGTAGTGTGAATAACTGGTATACAATATGACAATAACAGGTAGTGTGAATAACTGGTATACAATATAACAATAACAGGTAGTGTGAATAACTGGTATACAATATGACAATAACAGGTAGTGTGAATAACTGGTATACAATATGACAATAACAGGTAGTGTGAATAACTGGTATACAATGTAACAATAACAGGTAGTGTGAATAACTGGTATACAATGTAACAATAACAGTTAGTGTGAATAACTGGTATACAATATGACAATAACAGGTAGTGTGAATAACTGGTATACAATATGACAATAACAGGTAGTGTGAATAACTGGTATACAATGTAACAATAACAGGTAGTGTGAATAACTGATATACAATATGACAATAACAGGTAGTGTGAATAACTGGTATACAATGTAACAATAACAGGTAGTGTGAATAACTGGTATACAATATGACAATAACAGGTAGTGTGAATAACTGGTATACAATGTAACAAAACAGGTAGTGTGAATAACTGGTATACAATATGACAATAACAGGTAGTGTGAATAACTGGTATACAATGTAACAATAACAGGTAGCGTGAATAACTGGTATACAATATGACAATAACAGGTGGTGTGAATAACTGGTATACAATGTAACAATAACAGGTAGTGTGAATAACTGGTATACAATGTGACAATAACAGGTAGTGTGAACAACTGGTATACAATGTAACAATAACAGGTAGTGTGAATAACTGGTATACAATATGACAATAACAGGTAGTGTGAATAACTGGTATACAATATGACAATAACAGGTAGTGTGAATAACTGGTATACAATATGACAATAACAGGTAGTGTGAATAACTGGTATACAATATGACAATAACAGTTAGTGTGAATAACTGGTATACAATATGACAATAACAGTTAGTGTGAATAACCGGTATACAATATGACAATAACAGGTAGTGTGAATAACTGGTATACAATGTAACAATAACAGGTAGTGTGAATAACTGGTATACAATATGACAATAACAGGTAGTGTGAATAACTGGTATACAATATGACAATAACAGGTAGTGTGAATAACTGGTATACAATATGACAATAACAGGTAGTGTGAATAACTGGTATACAATGTGACAATAACAGGTAGTGTGAATAACTGGTATACAATGTGACAATAACAGGTAGTGTGAATAACTGGTATACAATGTGACAATAACAGGTAGTGTGAATAACTGGTATACAATATGACAATAACAGGTAGTGTGAATAACTGGTATACAATGTAACAATAACAGGTAGTGTGAATAACTGGTATACAATATGACAATAACAGGTAGTGTGAATAACTGGTATGCAATATGACAATAACAGGTAGTGTGAATAACTGGTATACAATATGACAATAACAGGTAGTGTGAATAACTGGTTGGAAAGTTATTTAATAGACAGAATCTTAATATTTAAAACTGATAAATATTCTGGTGAAATAAAAATACAAGAATCTTCTATTGGGATACCACTGTTATTTATTGTGTTGGTAGTTATATTTTTAGACCACTGTTGTTTATTATATTAGTAGTTATATTCGTAGATCACTCTTTTTTTTATTATATATTAGTCGCTATGTTCTGACACCATTGTGGTTATTATTATTGTATATTAGTGATATACCGGGTTTATTATTTGAAGAAAGACATATTTTATTTGCAGGTGTTAGTACAGTTTTTAGATCATAACATGAATTTCGCGTATTTAGTAGATATGGTTAATTTGACATTACACAATCTAAGTTATTAGCTCAGTGTAAGTGATTGGAGAATTATAGATTGGTACTTTTGACAGTAAATATACCTATAGTAAAAAATGTAAACATATATGGGTGAATTAAATATTACGTGAATGTTGTTATGTGAGCGAAGTATTGCATTTATGATTGACTTCATTGTTTTTACAGTTAACAAGCTGAAATACCGGACACCTGACGGGGAATGTTTAAACTTAAAGCAGTGTAAGATAAACAGTGATTATATATTTCAACGTAATAACTTGAAATTAAACTTTATCTCAGAATGTTAAATCATAACAATGCTTCTTCATAAATAACATTTAAACTTTGTTTTCCATCTGCCAATGAATAAATATTTTGAGTGGTCCCAACCTTGAACACCCTACATCTCATTGACCGTGAGAAAACATGGTTGTTTGAGAAATAATCGAACAACTTCCTTTCTTTGACATGGAACTCTTTTAAAATATTCAATATCGTGCAAAGCACCTATCCGTCAAGGTTGTTTCAGATTAACTCAATAGGCTGGTTTTACGAAATGGAAACAATATCAAGTTCATTGACCCTCATTGGCTCAGCGGTATGTCTGCGGACTTACAACGCTAATAGCTCACGTGCTTACCCGAAACAACAACAACAACAATTAACTTCATCCCAGGCCCGGCATGGCCAAGCGTGTTAAGGCGTGCGACTCGTAATCTGAGGGTCGCGGGTTCGCATCCCCGTCGCGCCAAACATGCTCGCCCTTTCAGCCGTGGGAGCGTTATAATGTGACGGTCAATCCCACTATAGGTTGGCAAAAGAGTAGCCCAAGAGCTGGCGGCGGGTGGTGATGACTAGCTGCCTTCCCTCTAGTCTTACACTGCTAAATTAGGGACGGCTAGCACAGATAGCCCTCGAGTAGCTTTGTGCGAAATTCAAAACAAACAAACAAACAAACTCCATCCTTTGGAAGTTCCCCATAGTTCATATTTGGTTGTGATTGGTTCAATAGGCTCAGAGTCATAGTGCAAATATACACATTACGTCCTGTTTAATTAGAATATATATAAATATTATGACACTATAGTAAGTTAGTGTTATCATATATACTGTATATCTTTCATGTTTTGTATAAATATTCATTTTCTTTTCTGTTTAATAATTCACAATTCGTTCGTGCTAGTCGGGTTACGCTTTCTATGACAATTCTCTTTCATTCTTTGTTTATTTTTCAAACGTATATTCTCACTCAGAACGTATCGTATTATCTAGTACGTCAAGGATGTTAAATTCAGTTGAAAAGTTTTACGTTCCTTACTTACATCAGAAGCGTTCAGTTTGAAATTATTTCCCACGTAGTTTGCCAGCTACTTAGTGTTTTGAGTTTTGATGTCATCAACAAACTGTTTTATCACCTCTCTTTGATCAACGTATTTCAGTGTTATTCAACAATACAGCAACACACACATAAAAACACAAAATTGCTCAACGCCTGAGGTTTGGAACATAATAATTGGAGTACAGAGAATTAGGTATTACTTACCACCCGTGATCTCACTTCCCTGTGTGAGGGGGGTGGGGGCAATCCGTAACCAAATACGAGTCGTTTGGTGTTCATATATTACACACTTATGTCGTAGTTATAACGTAGTGATTACTTAGCAGTCGGAAATCTCTCGACTTCTCTGTTTGTGTATAAACCAAACGATTCGTCTTTATTGATTAAAAACGGCGTCTAATGTTTTCATGTCGTGCGAAACTGGACACTAAAATGGAATTTACGACCTGTCCTTTGGTTTATGCTTAAGACTGAACAGTTATCATTATTGTTTTAGGTCTGCAACTCTATAGTAGGATAACGAAGACTATTCAAACGCTCAGTATATCTTCAGTGGTTGTTTTTTTTTATCGATAATTAGAACGGGTTTATGTATATTAATTAAATGCCGAATCTACATTTATTCTTTTATAACACCCTTGATTAAAACATTTGAAATATAAAGTGGTGCCTGATAAGATTAGGCCTGGATAAAGATCAAAAATATATAGCGTTGTATTCAAGGTATCTTTGGATACAAATTTTTTGTTTCTAATTTCCTGCGGGCCTGGCATGGCCTAGCGCGTTAAGGCGTGCGCCTCGTAATCTGAGGGTCGCGGGTTCGCGCCCGAGTCGCGCCAAACATGCTCGTCCTCCCAGCCGTGGGGGCGTTATAATGTGACGGTCAATCCCACTATTCGTTGGTAAAAGAGTAGCCCAAGAGTTGGCGGTGGGTGGTGATGACTAGCTGCCTTCCCTCTAGTCTTACACTGTTAAATTAGGGACGGCTAGCACAGATAGCCCTCGAGTAGCTTTGTGCGAAATTCCAAAACAAACAAACAAACAATAATTTCCTGCAAAGCTACAAAAGCGCTATCTGCATTTTAATTCCAAGAAAATATAATTAATAAAATAAAACAGTTATCATATAAACTACACTTCCCCCTCAACTTATATATATAAATATATATATATATTTATTTATTTATTTTCAAAATAATAATAATAATACGTCCACAACTTGCTATTTTCCATGAACACGTGACATTTGGATAACGGTTTAAGATTTTTAAAAATCCATCCTCGTGCACAGAAGAAGCTTTGATGTTATTGAACAGAAAACGTATCTCTCAGATTTGTCAGAAATTTGTTTAAGGTTTGTGCTTTTGTGGAAGAAACCTTGAAATACTATCAGACGAAGAAATACGTAAGGCTGATGTGTGTGCTGTTTTCTCTACTGCAATGTTCCAAACAGACGCACAAACGGAACGGGATGAAAAATTTCTTACAATGGTTCCATCAGCAAGTAGTTAGAGCACATCAGTTCACAGCTTTCACAACCGTATTTACACAAGCACACGTTTCTTATAGAATATTTAAACAAATACAAATACACGATTCCGTATAATTTTTTTTTGAAGTTACAAGAGATTCGAAAACTGTCAACAATTTGTTTTTTTCTTTTTAGTGAAAAAAACAAACGTTTTATCTCATTTCACTTTCTATTTGGTACGAATAAGGCCGGGCCTGATTTAGAGGTTAGCAATGAGGGCCCCATTCATTTTGTCTCGTTGCTTGGTTCAATTATTTGTTTATTTACGAACGTGGCCCGGCATAGCCAGGTGATTAGGGCACTTGACTCGCAATCTGAGGGCCGCAGGTTCGAATCCCCCTCACACTGAACATCCTCGCCTTTTCAGCCGTGGGAGCGTTATAATGTGAAGGTCAATCCAACTATAGGTTGGTAAAAGAGTAGCCCAAGAGCTGGCGGCGGGTGGTGATGACTAGCTGCCTTCCCTCTAGTCTTACACTGCTAAATTAGGGACGGTTAGCACAGATAGCCCTCGAGTAGATTTGTGCGAAATTCAAAAACAAAACAAATTCTCTTTTACTTTATGAAATCAAATCTTGCAAAAATATCGAAAAAATACAAAAGATGGCGCTGGGTTAACTATTTATTTCTAGATGTTAGAGTTCAGATGAGGTCGCTGGTTTATTTGTTTACTATTGTACGTCGACGTCCAAACTGACAGGAGTGTCAGGTTTAATTAGCTCCGAGTTAGTGCAAGGAGTTTGGTTCTAGGATGATGGATGCACTAAATAGTCGTTGAGTGCAAGGAGGTTATTACAATACTTATGGGGGCACTGATGACTGAATTGTGTCTTGGAATCATTTTTGGTCATTCGACCTGATGATATTCTTCCACATGCTTCAGTCTGCAGCATCTTCTTTTCATATATTTTTCACGAAATCTAGTTAAATTGTTGTTCCTTTTTCCCCAAAGTCCTACTGCACTTGGCCCTAGTTGTGTCCCCAGGGTTAAGGTTATTTTAATTCATTTTTGCATTCCTTCTTAGAGTGTGTTAATTTACGTCTCCTATATTGTACTTCTATGTTTACTGGTCTCTCTCTTTTATTGTTTTGCGTTTCTTTACTAGAAATGATTGTAGGATATCGATATACCTCTCAGATATCCGCGTTGAAATATGTATAACTTATTCTGATCCACACAGAAACACTACGTTACTGTTAAATATATTCATTTGGTTTTCAATATGTAGATGGCGCTATTCTGTTTTGTTTTACACTTTGTTTCATTTCACTCAGTTGTCTGTAACATCAGTTTCTCCTTCTTTAATTTTAAACTTTTATTTAGCCGTGACATCTCATTGTTTTTGTGATTTTCACCTGCAGACCAAAATTGTGATTAATAAAAGATGAAAAACAACAACGAACGCCTGTGAATAAAAACAAACCGATACAAGCCTGTTAGGCCTAAAGTATCAATTTGCTCGAGGTCCTCGTGTCCACTCATTCCGTTAATAAAGGCAGATAATTCAATAGCTTTATTTAAAGTAGATTCCTTAATTGTTAATGCACTGTTCTCTTTCTTTTGTATTAACGGAACGACTTCCAGAAAGTTCTAATACGTTCTTTCAATGATATGCTTGTTAATTAACTCTCTACTTCCTTTCGTATGTTCTTCATTTTATGATTCAATCAGACAACCCACTAAATGACTAGTGAAGAGCGTCGTGACCCTCGGTCCTAACGTCTGGTAAAAAAAACAAATTCCGTTTTCTTTTACACGTCTTGAATTTTGTTTTTTCCACTTGATGGTAGTTTTTTTTTTTCTCGTATGTTCAAATCTAAAGTGAATCTAATGTACGTTCTACTGTTTAACATGATTTAAGTTTTAAAAGTTAGTGACTTTAATTTTTCGAAAAATTGATGTCTTGTTTCTTAAATTACGCGACCCGGCATGGCCAGGTGGATTAAGGCGTGCGACTCGTAATCTGAGGGTCGTGGGTTCGCATCCCCGTTGCACCAAACATGCTCGCCCTTTCAGCCGTGGAGGCGTTATAATGTTACGATCAATCCCACTATTCTTTGGTAAAAGAGTAGCCCAAGAGTTGGTGGTGGGTGGTGATGACTAGCTGCCTTACATACGAAGCTTTTAGCGTAGTTTTTTTTTATTCCGAAACGATTGGACGAAATTATCATTTTCTCTCACCGATTTTCGTCTGAAGGTTTTACGAAACGATTCACTTCTTGTGATCGATCATTGAAATCGAAACGCATCGTCTCAAAGTTTTATTTAATACTATTGGAATAGCAATACTCTTTAGGTCTGCTCCATTCCACTCACGTGTGACCTTTAAAACACTGTTTTCACCCTTAGTTGTTTCTGTCGTTTTGTTTTGTTTGGGTAGAATTTTCGAGACCAATAAAGCCGTATGAATAATTCATAACCTTTTTAACCCTTGGTACCTGCTAATGAAAAAATAATAAGGAAACGTAATGTTTCGGAGAAAGACCGATTAAGTTACTTGTGAAGATGATCAGACGCATCAAGAGACGTATTTGCAAACAATGGAAGCATTTCGTATTTTAAATCTTCGTCTCACGAAATATTCTTTTACTGGTTGACGAAACAGTGTGGCGACAGGCAACTAAAAATGTTAAGAGTGAAGCTACGTGATGGGCTATCAATGGTGAGCCCACCATGAGCTACCATGCTTGTAAATAGCTCACTTAGGATCACTAAATTATTCGTAGCTTGTCATTAGTTGTTGTTGTTGTTGTTTAGAATTAAGCGCAAAGCTACACAATGGGCTATCTGTGCTCTGCCCACCACGGGTATCGAAACCCGGTTTTTAGTGTTGTAAGTCCGCAGATGTAACGCTGAGCCACTGGGGGGCTTGTCGTTAGTAAACATAGCTTTATATTTCTTTAAGTCATAGATCAGTGAGCAACGTTCTAGTGGTCAATTCTCCGGACCAAACTGATATCTTGTTCTATGGAAATTATCGTAGTGAAAAGTAAAACGGAAGAAAAACGCAGCATGTATATGCATATAAGTACAGGACAGTTTTACAAGCCAATGACGATGGACTCATTTAGCAGCGTAAGATTATAGAGAAGGCAGCTAGTCATCATCATCCACTGCCAACTCTTGGGCTACTTTTTACCAACGAATAGTGGGACTGACTGTAACATTATAACGCCCGTATAGCTGAAAGGGTGAGCATGTTTGGTTCGCGGGGGATTTGAACTCGCGATCCACAGTTTGCGATTCAAGCACCCAACTCACTTGGCCATGGTTTTATTACTTGAAAATCTAATCACTGTAACTTTACCGGAATTATTTTGACTTGTGTTCCACATTTCGGTGACGTAACTCTGAAAAATTCCGAACTCAGAGACAAACTTACAGCATAAGTTACGAATGTTGAAAGAGAATAAATATTAATTATAACGAATTTTAAGCTTCAAATTGACATCTAAGACTTCGCCAATTAACAAACACGTACAGAAACACGAATCATGACTGACTTTAGATTAATAATTTCCACTTTATGAACAATGGTAGTAACACGGTGCATTACGGTATTCCAGTTGCACTATTATATATTTATTTTGTTTATTTCAATTTAATATATGTATAGAAATGCATGTAACTTATGTTGTTAAACACGTACTGCGAAAGTCCCGCCTATGCTCTACATTTGTTGAAGATTCTCGACGCGCCAAGAGACAGCAATGGAATATTGTTGGTCAGCTGCAGTCAGTGTACTACATACCTCGGAAGCTACAATTGTGATAAATGTTTATTAATCGGAAGACTACAGACATTTGACCAAGAACGTTTACAGATTTCGAACATTGCAAACGGTTTAACTGCAGTGCAGTAACTTCAAACGTTGGTATTTCTAAAACACATTAGATATTTTCGTCGGGAAAAAGATCACGTGTGAAGAAGCCAGCGAACTTCCTTTCTGTCACGTGCAATGTATCGGTGCATCAACACAGAATTAATTCGTTCATCGTGAGCTGTCGACAAAATATTTAGTCCCAGACCAGACAGAAACTCATTATTGTTTGTAAGTTTGTGAATATTTTGTATATAAATTATTATCTAGAATAACTAGTTGTAATAACCGTTATTATAAATTGTATTGTTCTATGTAAATTATAATATATTTGAGTTAAGTAGCGTAATAAACCGGAAAATTGTTGGAATGAATAGATGGATGTGGACAGGTGGAGGTAGAGTCAGTTCTGAACGAGATAAGGAAACATACTTGTTGGAATAAATATATGGATGTGGACAGGTGAAGGTAGAGTCAGTTCTGATCGAGATAAGGAAACATACTTGTTGGAATAAATAGATGGATGTGGACAGGTGAAGGTAGAGTCAGTTCTGAACGAGATAAAGAAACATACTTGTTGGAATAAATAGATGGATGTGGACAGGTGAAGGTAGAGTCAGTTCTGATCGAGAAAAGGAAACATACTTGTTGGAATAAATAGATGGATGTGGACAGGTGAAGGTAGAGTCAGTTCTGATCGAGATAAGGAAACATACTTGTTGGAATAAATAGATAAATGTGGACAGGTGAAGGTAGAGTCAGTTCTGATCGAGATAAAGAAACATAGTTGTTGGAATAAATAGATGGATGAGGACAAGTGAAGGTAGAGTCAGTTCTGAACGAGATAAAGAAACATAGTTGTTGGAATAAATAGATGGATGTGGACAGGTGAAGGTAGAAGTCAGTTCTGAACGAGATAAAGAAACATACTTGTTGGAATAAATAGATGGATGAGGACAAGTGAAGGTAGAGTCAGTTCTGATCGAGATAAAGAAACATAGTTGTTGGAATAAATAGATGGATGTGACAGGTGAAGGTAGAGTCAGTTCTGAACGAGATAAAGAAACATAGTTGTTGGAATAAATAGATCGATGTAGACAGGTGAAGGTAGAGTCAGTTCTGAACGAGAGAAAAAAACATACTTGTTGGAATAAATAGATGGATGAGGACAGGTGAAGGTAGAGTCAGTTCTGATCGAGATAAAGAAACATACTTGTTGGAATAAATAGATGGATGTGGACAGGTGAAGGTAGAGTCAGTTCTGAACGAGATAAGGAAACATACTTGTTGGAATAAATAGATGGATGAGACAAGTGAAGGTAGAGTCAGTTCTGAACGAGATAAAAAAACATACTTCTTGGAATAAATAGATGGATGAGACAAGTGAAGGTAGAGTCAGTTCTGATCGAGATAAAGAAACATAGTTGTTGGAATAAATAGATGGATGTAGACAGGTGAAGGTAGAGTCAGTTCTGAACGAGATAAAGAAACATACTTGTTGGAATAAATAGATGGATGAGACAAGTGAAGGTAGAGTCAGTTCTGATCGAGATAAGGAAACATAGTTGTTGGAATAAATAGATGGATGTGGACAGGTGAAGGTAGAGTCAGTTCTGAACGAGATAAAGAAACATAGTTGTTGGAATAAATAGATCGATGTGGACAGGTGAAGGTAGAGTCAGTTCTGAACGAGATAAAGAAACATACTTGTTGGAATAAATAGATGGATGAGACAGGTGAAGGTAGAGTCAGTTCTGATCGAGATAAAGAAACATACTTGTTGGAATAAATAGATGGATGTGGACAGGTGAAGGTAGAGTCAGTTCTGATCGAGATAAGGAAACATACTTGTTGGAATAAATAGATGGATGAGAACAAGTGAAGGTAGAGTCAGTTCTGAACGAGATAAGGAAACATACTTGTTGGAATAAATAGATCGATGAGGACAGGTGAAGGTAGAGTCAGTTCTGATCGAGATAAGGAAACATAGTTGTTGGAATAAATAGATGGATGTGGACAGGTGAAGGTAGAGTCAGTTCTGAACGAGATAAGGAAACATAGTTGTTAGAATAAATAGATGGATGTGGACAGGTGAAGGTAGAGTCAGTTCTGAACGAGATAAAGAAACATACTTGTTGGAATAAATAGATGGATGTGGACAGGTGAAGGTAGAGTCAGTTCTGAACGAGATAAAGAAACATACTTGTTGGAATAAATAGATGGATGAGGACAGGTGAAGGTAGAGTCAATTCTGAACGAGATAAAGAAACATACTTGTTGGAATAAATAGATGGATGTGGACAGGTGAAGGTAGAGTCAGTTCTGAACGAGATAAAGAAACATACTTGTTAGAATAAATATATAGATGTGGACAGGTGAAGGTAGAGTCAGTTCTGAACGAGATAAAGAAACATACTTGTTAGAATAAATAGATGGATGTGGACAGGTGAAGGTAGAGTCAGTTCTGAACGAGATAAAGAAACATAGTTGTTGGAATAAATAGATCGATGTAGACAGGTGAAGGTAGAGTCAGTTCTGAACGAGATAAAAAACATACTTGTTGGAATAAATAGATGGATGAGACAGGTGAAGGTAGAGTCAGTTTTGATCGAGATAAAGAAACATACTTGTTGGAATAAATAGATAGATGTGGACAGGTGAAGGTAGAGTCAGTTCTGATCGAGATAAGGAAATATACTTGTTGGAATAAATAGATGGATGAGGACAAGTGAAGGTAGAGTCAGTTCTGAACGAGATAAAGAAACATACTTGTTGGAATAAATAGATGGATGAGACAAGTGAAGGTAGAGTCAGTTCTGATCGAGATAAAGAAACATACTTGTTAGAATAAATAGATAGATGTGGACAGGTGAAGGTAGAGTCAGTTCTGAACGAGATAAAGAAACATACTTGTTGGAATAAATAGATGGATGTGGACAGGTGAAGGTAGAGTCAGTTCTGAACGAGATAAAGAAACATACTTGTTAGAATAAATAGATAGATGTGGACAGGTGAAGGTAGAGTCAGTTCTGAACGAGATAAAGAAACATAGTTGTTAGAATAAATAGATCGATGTGGACAGGTGAAGGTAGAGTCAGTTCTGAACGAGATAAAGAAATATACTTGTTGGAATAAATAGATGGATGTGGACAGGTGAAGGTAGAGTCAGTTCTGAACGAGATAAAAGAAACATACATGTTGGAATAAATAGATGGATGTGGACAGGTGAAGGTAGAGTCAGTTCTGATCGAGATAAAGAAACATACTTGTTGGAATAAATAGATGGATGTGGACAGGTGAAGGTAGAGTCAGTTCTGATCGAGATAAGGAAACATACTTGTTAGAATAAATAGATGGATGAGGACAGGTGAAGGTAGAGTCAGTTCTGAACGAGATAAAGAAACATACTTGTTGGAATAAATAGATGGATGAGAGACAGGTGAAGGTAGAGTCAGTTCTGAACGAGATAAAGAAACATACTTGTTGGAATAAATAGATGGATGTAGACAGGTGAAGGTAGAGTCAGTTCTGATCGAGATAAAGAAACATAGTTGTTGGAATAAATAGATGGATGTAGACAGGTGAAGGTAGAATCAGTTCTGAACGAGATAAAGAAACATACTTGTTGGAATAAATAGATAGATGTAGACAGGTGAAGGTAGAGTCAGTTCTGAACGAGATAAAGAAACATACTTGTTGGAATAAATAGATGGATGTGGACAGGTGAAGGTAGAGTCAGTTCTGATCGAGATAAGGAAACATAGTTGTTGGAATAAATAGATGGATGTGGACAGGTGAAGGTAGAATCAGTTCTGAACGAGATAAAGAAACATACTTGTTGGAATAAATAGATGGATGTGGACAGGTGAAGGTAGAGTCAGTTCTGAACGAGATAAAGAAACATACTTGTTGGAATAAATAGATGGATGTGGACAGGTGAAGGTAGAGTCAGTTCTGAACGAGATAAAGAAACATACTTGTTGGAATAAATAGATGGATGTGGACAGGTGAAGGTAGAGTCAGTTCTGATCGAGATAAGAAACATACTTGTTAGAATAAATAGATGGATGAGACAGGTGAAAGTAGAGTCAGTTCTGAACGAGATAAAGAAACATACTTGTTGGAATAAATAGATGGATGTGGACAGGTGAAGGTAGAGTCAGTTCTGATCGAGATAAGGAAACATACTTGTTAGAATAAATAGATGGATGAGGACAGGTGAAGGTAGAGTCAGTTCTGAACGAGATAAAGAAACATACTTGTTGGAATAAATAGATGGATGAGACAGGTGAAGGTAGAGTCAGTTCTGAACGAGATAAAAAACATACTTGTTGGAATAAATAGATGGATGTGGACAGGTGAAGGTAGAGTCAGTTCTGAACGAGATAAAAAACATACTTGTTGGAATAAATAGATGGATGTGGACAGGTGAAGGTAGAGTCAGTTCTGATCGAGATAAGGAAACATAGTTGTTGGAATAAATAGATGGATGTGACAGGTGAAGGTAGAATCAGTTCTGAACAAGAGATAAAAAACATACTTGTTGGAATAAATAGATGGATGTGGACAGGTGAAGGTAGAGTCAGTTCTGAACGAGATAAAGAAACATACTTGTTGGAATAAATAGATGGATGTGGACAGGTGAAGGTAGAGTCAGTTCTGAACGAGATAAAAAACATACTTGTTGGAATAAATAGATGGATGTGGACAGGTGAAAGGTAGAGTCAGTTCTGATCGAGATAAAGAAACATACTTGTTAGAATGAATAGATGGATGAGGACAGGTGAAAGTAGAGTCAGTTCTGAACGAGATAAAGAAACATACTTGTTGGAATAAATAGATGGATGTGGACAGGTGAAGGTAGAGTCAGTTCTGATCGAGATAAGGAAACATACTTGTTAGAATAAATAGATGGATGAGGACAGGTGAAGGTAGAGTCAGTTCTGAACGAGATAAAGAAACATACTTGTTGGAATAAATAGATGGATGAGGACAGGTGAAGGTAGAGTCAGTTCTGAACGAGATAAAGAAACATACTTGTTGGAATAAATAGATGGATGTGGACAGGTGAAGGTAGAGTCAGTTCTGAACGAGATAAAGAAACATACTTGTTGGAATAAATAGATGGATGTGGTTAGATACGTACAGGTGGAATCGAAAAGTGGTAACAACTGTTTTGCTACTAACTCTCCGTTGTTATCTCTCATTCTATACAATACCTTTAAGTCGTAAGACATTTGGTTTCAGTTCTCCCCACGTGAGTCCGATAACTTGATAAAAATTTTCGTTCCAGAAACTGAGAACACGAATTAATTTAAAATCAAAACAAAACGGATGGTTTATTTGTTGTTGTTTTTTCTCAGTTCAAGGTTTAAGAAGAAATAAATGCTGATCCGTGTTTTAGTGTGACGCTTTATGTCCCGAAACTCCACAAGACTTGAAACTCTTGTAATGGGAGAAGAAACATTGATTGTGAAGGACAGAACATATCACACATCTACTGTGGTCAATCAACATAGTCATCGTCCGACAAAGGGGAAAACAAATAGGTGTATTTGGTTTAGTTTGTTTTGAATTTCGCGCAGGTCACACCAAACATGCTCGCCTTTTCAGCCGTGAGAAGGTTATAAGGTCACGGTCAATCTCACTATTTGTTGGTAAAAACAGGGATTTCGATACCCGTGATGGGTAGAACAAAGGTAGCTCTTTGTGTAGATTTGTGCGAAACAAAACGAACGAACGAAAAAACAAACATATATTGAGAAGACGACTGGTGTGGGTGTTAAAACTTTAATTAAAATAAAATACAGAACAACGTTTGGCATTCTTACGTCATCTTCAGGTTAACAAAGTGAATTTGTATACCAGCTGTCTTTACATCTTTACTTCAAGTGGGTTTCTCGTCATTAGTCCGGCAAAGCCAGGTGGCTAAGGCACTCGACTCGTGATTTCGAATCCTTGTTGCACCAAAGATGCTCGCCCTTTGAGCCGTTGGGGCGTTATAATGTGACAGTCAATCCCACTATTCGTTAGTAAAAGAGTAGCCCAAGAGTTGGCGGTGGGTGGTGATGACTAGCTGCCTTTCCTCTAGTCTTACACTGCTAAATCAGGGACGACTAGCGCTGATAGCCTTCGTGTAGCCTTGCGCGAAATTAAAAAAAAACAAACCATTCTCGTCATCATGAAACAAAGAAGCCCCCTCTATTGTTCTACACTTTATTACATATCGTAAACCTCGAGGATTAACGGTATTAATTTAAAGTACAGATATTTGTCATCAGAATGGAAGACAATAATATTAATTACATTTTTCGGTTCAGTATTTTATAAGCCTCTTTGTATAACACGAAAGTATAATCGGCAGATTTATCTTCGTGCATGAGTTTCCTCTGTTTTAACTTTTACGACAGATCCACCAAGTGATCAGAAGAGGTTAATTAACACAGAAATATTGTTTTTCGCAGCGCGTGGAACTTTCTTTTGTTTTTTGCCTTAATTAAAATCAAAAACTGTTTGATAAATAATATTTCTTCTACATATACCACACGTTACTTATTTTAAAAGAGTATAGCTTTATTATTCAGAAAAAAAAAGTTTTGTACATCTACACAGCTGAAAAGCGATGTCGGCTGCGTTTTTCAGGGCGACACCTGAACTTTTATTTCTTAAATGACAAAAACAACGAAAAACTATCAACTTGATATAGAGGATATGACATTTAGTTTCGATAAAGGCACTTTAAAGACGGGGAAGGAGAGAAATAGTACATTCGTTTGTGTTTTTTTAAATTGTCATACTGTGGTTTCTACAAATAAAAGAAACTTCATATTTTAAATGTTTGATTTTTATTCGTGAAGCCTAAATATACATAAAACAATTGTCACATAACGTACTTCACATTATCGTAAACAACTGAGACTTTTATTATAACTTTTAACCAGAATATTAAAAGTGATAACCTACGCGTTTTAGGAATGAAAAACCCCAACAACTTAGATTTCTATATCAGAGGTCCGGATGTAGCCCCATTGGTTAGGGAGTTGGGTTTCAAGGTTTGTGTCCCGTTGCTGCAGAGTCTCGCTTCCGACAATAGGTGGTGGACGTGATGAAGGTCAAACGCCACAATTGAATAGCACAAAAGTAGGCAGGACTGGACAGTGGGTATTGTTGCTAGTAACCATCCCTGTGGTCAGTTCTATATAGGAAACGGCTACACGCAGATAACCCTCGTATGGCTTTTCATACAAAGTCTAAGATAAACAAACAAATCTAATTCACATCGATATAATTAACGATACCGCTAAAATGCAGAAGGGAAAACGTTACACTAGACCGTCCATATCATTGTAGAAATTAGGGTAAAATCAAAACAACACAAGCAGATAGAATAACCTAGAAGAAATGTGACTGTCAAGTCATAGAACAATATATCTATGTGTGTGTATTCATTATCCAAATAGTTTTCATCTCAGAAATATTCCATAATTTTTGGTCTAGTTGTTTTCGCTATAAAATATTTAGTACGACCTTTTCGAGTTATGAAAGGTGTTAGTTTATTTTGAATTTCGTGCAAAGCCAAACGAGGGCTATCTGCACTAGCCGTCCCTAATTTAGCAGTGTAAGACTAGAGGGAAGGCAGCTAGTCATCACTACCCACCGCCAACTCTTGGGCTACTCTTTTACCAACGAATAGTGGGATTGACCGTAACATTATAATGCCCCCACGGCTGGGAGAGCGAGCATGTTTGGCGCGACGGGGATGCAAACCCGCGACCCTCAGATTACGAGTCGCAGGCCTTAACACGCTTGGCCATGCCGGGCCAAGACGAAAGGGAAGGCAGCTGGTCATCACCACCCACTGTTAGCTCCTTAGCTTCTCTTTTAGGAATAACGGGTTTGACCGTCACATGCTAACACCTTTACACCTGAAAGGGTGAGTGTGTTCGATGCGATGAGAGCTTCGAAACTACGACCCGCATACTGTGAATAGAGCAACCTAACCACCGAATCTCGCCACACCCATGAAATGTGAAAACCAACAAGCTATCTTAACAACGAGAATTGCCTGGCATGGCTAGGTGGTTAAGGCACTTGACTCATAATCAGAGGGTCGTGGGTTCGAATCCCTGTCACACCAAACGGACTCGCCCTTTCAGCCGTGGGGACGTTATAATGTGACGGTCAATCCCACTACTCGATGGTAAAAGAGTAGCCCAAGAGTTGGCGGTAGGTGGTGATGACTAGCTGCCTTCCCTCTAGTCTCACGCTACTCAATTAGAGACGGCTAGCGCAGATAGCCCTCGTGTAGCTTTGCCTGAAATAAAAAACAAACAAACAACGAAAAATTATTTTTCAGAATTATTAGACAAGTACGTCTAAACAAAATCCCCCATGGAACCAAGCGAACTTTATTTCTTGTAACTCAGGAGGGGCTGACGTAGACAAACACGGTGCTGAAACGTGAGACGATCGATTCACACTTAAACCGTTCGAGTATGTCACGCCAAGCCATTTCAGTTTCAAACTAAGAATACAATTCTGACATTTGGATTTAAGTCAACACAAACATTCTTCGTGGCTGAGCAACAAAGGGCGTCTAACATATCTCAGGTGACGTTCAAATTCAAGTTTTTTTATTGTTTTCTCCTGAATGCAGTTTCGGTTAGCGGACGTTTCTCTTGACAGTCGCTGGTCTACATGAAGAGCCCAAATGGATAATGTATGTAAAAACGTTAAGTCGTAGCTGACGGTAGCAATATGTTAGTAACAATCCGGGATTTGTTTTCGCGGCTAGAACTTGAGCAATCGCGTAAAGCCACGAATAAGTAAAGAAGTCCACTTTTACTGTGAATCAACAAAGTCTGGCAGTTGGTACTGTTGTCCACTGTACACTGCTATCTCCAGTCAATGACGTCACCTTTAGAGCTCTCGGGAACGAAGAGTGTTCCGCCATTTTGATTCAGCCTTTTGAATAATAGAGAAGATATAACAAAACCACGAGTTCGTCCAGAGTTCCACTGACAGCATTATATTTCATCATACGTTTTGAGAGTTCAGAGCGGAGGTGAATGGTTGTGGTTCCAACTTCCACAAGGGGGCCTCAGAAGTCTGGCGCTGGTGTCAAAAATGGGACAATTTTAATTTTATTTTGAATTTCGCGCAAAGATACGTGAGGGCTATCTGCGCTAGCCGTCCCTAATTTAGTAGTGTAGGACAAAAAAGTTTGGTTTGAATTTCGCGCAAAGGCACTCGATTCGTAATCCGAGGGTCACGGGTTCGAATCCATGTCGCACCAAACATGCTCGCCCTCCCAGCCGTGAGGGCGTTATAATGTTTCGTTCAATTTCACTATTCGTTGGTAAAAGAGTAGCCCAAGAGTTGGCAGTGGGTGGTGATGACTAGCTGCCTTTCCTCTAGTCTTACACTGCTAAAGTAGGGACGACTAGCGCAGATAGCCATCGTGTAGCTTTGCGCCAAATTCAAAACAAACAATAACAGTTATTTCACATAGACTTATTATGGAAAATTATGATGTATTATATTAGTTATTGTTGTTGGTGTTGTTTTGAATTAGGCACAAAGCTATACAATGGGCTATTTGTGGTCTGCCCACCACGGGTATCGAAACCCGGTTTTTAGCTTTCGCAGACATATCGCTGAGCCACTTTGGGGGGGGCGTATTAGTTATTATAAATATAGAGAAAGAATAAGAATTGAAATAGACTTTGTTCATGTTTTGCATCTTTTTTTTAGCGGTACCTGATTAAAAAAACACTTCAAGGGTGACAGACTATATAAGTCATTGCTTGGTTAGGTACATAAATTCCTACTCAACAGTCTGCGCAAATTAGCTTTTCACATAATCGTACAGCGCCTTTCGCATGTTGTTTCTTCTTCAACTTTGTCAACAGTATTCGGTCTTTTCATAGAAATATTCCTTTGATATACTGTATTGGACTCAGTATCATCGCCTAGAACCTTTTTTTTTTTTTTTCAGAATCTGAGAAACGGTTACAAAGACAACAGGAATGGCAGTCTTAGCACAAACCACCAGCCGGAATGTACCGGAGAAGAGTTAATCCGAGTGAAACAGAGTTCGTTACTTCACGATATCTCTGGATAAGCATATTATATATATATATAAAAAAATACTTCTTCGACTCTTTTGAGAAAGTTGGATTGGTGGAGGTAAATAATAGCAGAGGATTGTAGTCTGTTAAGACTCGCCCATTAAAAAATAAAATTCTAGAGGAAAAGGTAACCTTTGCGTTTTGTTTGTTTTCTGAATAATAGAATTGACCATCACATTATAACGCCCCCCCATCGCTGAAAGGGCGAGTAGGTGTGGTGCGACCGGGATTTGAACCTACGACTCACAGATGACGAGTCGAGTGCCTTAACCGACCTGGCCATGCCGCGCCTTAGCGAGACTGACTGTAACTCTTGTCACATACACACGGTCAAAAATGGGAAGCATGTGTGGCGGCTTTTTGTTTTATCCTAAAAATTGAAACGTGAGATCAATCAGAACTTCGAGAATTTTTATTTATAATTTAAGGTAAGAATTCTACCATTCTCGCTAACCAGTGGAACTTTTTTTTTTTTTTTTACACTTTGAGATTTCCGAACTGGAAAGCTGGATTTGGCCCGGCATGGCCAAACGGATTAAGGCGTGCGACTCGTAATCTGAGGGTCGCGGGTTCGCAGACCCGTTGCGCCAAACATGCTCGTTATAATCCCACTGACTTACTGCTGAGCCAAAGGGGAACCACTAGAGAGCAGCCCAGGTTTGCGGAAAATCTGCGAAAGTTTTAAGTATCAACAAAAAATTTGAGAAACATGCGCGATTATTGGTTTAATATTTGTTATGTTAAGGGCTTAGTTGTAAAAACGTAAATCAAACAAATTGTGAGTAAAATACTTTCAGATATGCGATAGACATTAAATTACAAATTATTAAAAGTGTTTTTTTTTCTATGTCCCCTATTCATCAATACAAAAATTAAAAGTCACCAGTATAGATTATACAAACGATTTACTTCTAATATTCGATCCCCACGTGCCAGTGTGTGTGTGGAGTTATAACACTAAAAATTGAGTTTCGGTATAGATAGCCGATTATGCAGTTTTGCGCTAAACAACAAATATTGTTCACCCTTTCTCCACTAATCATACATACACACAAACTGTAGCTGACCTTATCTTGCACATAACCTTACCTGGTATAAACCATCTCTTTTTTACTCTCTCTCTCTCTTAGTATCTGCTTCAACTATTAAAAACGTGCTATTCTCGTGCTGTGTTTAACTCCCTCAATCGGTTTTCTATTCTAATTCTCTCTTCCAGTCTTTTGGCGTGAACCAAAACTGATATACGGTATTTGACACCTTGTAGAACACGACATCATGGAAGACGCCCCCTAGTTTTGGAAAGACAATTCTAAGAAAAAAATATTTTCACTCGTCAACCAACACCATGATGTTTTTTCAACCTACTGAGTAAATACAGTCAAATACACCATATTCCTCACACTATATTGACAATATTAGTTAAATTTAATGTTTTATGCTATTGAAAATACTTGTAAGTAGTAAGTTACACCCCCCGCTAGTACAGCGGTATGTCTCTGGATTTACAACGCTAAAATCAGGGGTTCGATTCACCTCGGTGGGCTGAGCAGATAGCCCGATGTGGCTTTGCTATAAGAAAAACACACACACTAGTAAGTAATGAGATTACAATCTGTATAAGAAACCATTTTAAGTAGACCTTAAGCTAACCTCTTGTCTTAATCCATCACTTTTGTCTTGTAAGACGCACGGGAATTTTTCAAGAAGAACAGTACGTCTTACAAGGTTTAACATAAGGTAAAGGGCAACGTTATAACACTAAATATATATTTAATCTTGACCACCGACTAAAACAAATATTTTATTATTGTACATTTCACCAACCAGGTTCATCATTTTCATTTTTTTTTCTGAGCTACTTGCCCTTTAACAGATTTTAAATTAATTAGTTTTCTTTATTGAACTTTGAAACAAAACAATTAATCATAGTTAAATGGGTTTTTTTTTCTTTTCTTTGCTTTAATGAATATTTCATAAATAAGCACACACAGAAAAGTTTCCAATTTAGGCGTTAACAAGACAACTGTGCAGAATTTAAATCAAGTCTTTTTGCTTTTGAATTTTCTTATTCGTGTAGTTTTTTTGCTGATTCAACACTTGAGAATCTCGGTATTTAATCAACCGATTCGTACAGAAACAAACCTCGTTCATGTTTCAAACATATCCACCTTAGATAAATTATGTTTATAACCTAATTAACGTTCATTGGAACTAGTTAAACTTGTTTGTTTTGAATTTCACGCAAAGATACTCTAGGGCTATCTGAGCTAGCTGTACCCAATTTAGTAGTGTAAGACTAGAGGGAAGGCAGCTAGTCATCACCACTTACCGCCAACTCTTGGGCTACTCTTTTATCAACGAATAGCGGGATTGATCGTCACATATTGACCCACAGTTGAAAGTTCGAGCATATTTGATGTGACGGGGATTCGAATCCACGACCATCAGATGACAAGTCGAGTGCTTTAACAACCTGGCCATGCTAGGCCTAACACACAGGGAAACTCACGTTTATAGAGGACCCGCGAACCTCCTGTTACTGCGGACATATATTTCTCCACAGACAGTTATCTAAATATCCATATAACAGTGATGTTTATGGCAACACCATTTTATTTGTAAGGTTTCATCACCAACCACCACCAACTCTTTGACTACTTTTTTACCAATGAATAATGGGATTGACCGTCACATTATAACGCCCCACGTCTAAAAGTGGCGAACATGTTTGGTGTGACGGGGAGTCGAACCTGCGACCCTCGGATTACGGGTCAAGTGCCTCAACCACCTGGCCAAGTAGTTAACTTCTCCTTCAAAAAATAAACACCAAAAGCGAATAAATCTAGTCGTTAATTGGATAGTTTCCAGATGGACGGTATTGAAACTCGACAAACACTAACACGTATTTGAGAAGTGTGACTTCTTCCACGTTTTTATACAGACATTTTTTTTGTTTGTTTTAATGTGCGTTGTAATGTGACGGTCAATCCCACTATTCGTTGGTTAAAGAGTAGCCCAAGAGTTGGCGGTGAGTGGTGATGACTAGCTGCTAGCCTTACACTGGTAAATTAGGTACAGCTAGCGCAGATAGCCCTCGAGTAGCTTTGCACGAAATTCAAAACAAACCAAACAATTTTGTGGCATTCATATCGATTTATTAATACTAATGTCTCAGGTAGTGTTTATGCTAATTTTATAGATGAATCTAGCCACACCTACAAAATGTAGAATTGTGTTTCGAATTTTATCTCAAAATAAAAGAAGAATTCAAGGAAGTGTAATAACTCACAAATGATTTAGTCACACGTGCCTCGCTGCTATCCCAGAATGCATCTATTCTGTGCATGTTCGTGACTGTAAACCAATTTAACAAGATACTGGGTGAATTATTGATTAACGGGAGAGACTGATGTTTTAAATGGTTATTTAATATGACGTCGACTTGACGATTACTAAAGTTAGGCCTCCGATGGCGAGATTAATAGCCTCTCGACTTCAATTCCAATAATCTTGTTTGTCCAGACACGATCAAGTACTGGTGAAACTTTTGTTTCACAGCTTCCACGTGTGATATAATACAAAGTTAACTAAGAAATTACGATATCAAAACTGGGTCACAGCACAGATAAATCATCGTGTACCTTTGTGCTTAATAACAATGTAATGTAAATTAGATGTTCGAGTCCTCCACTAGAAGAATCTAAAACTATTCATCGAGTTTTTATTGTTTTATCTCTTGCACACTTGAATCTTGTAACTGTGGCCCGGCATGGCCAAGCCTGTTAAGGCGTGCGACTCGTAATCTGAGGGTCGCGGGTTCGCATCCCTGTCGCACCAAACATGCTCGCCCTTTCAACCGTGGGGGCGTTATAAAGTCACGGTCAACCCCACTATTCGTTGGTAAAAGAGTAGCCCTAGAGTTGGCGGTGGGTGGTGATGACTAGCTGCCTTCCCTCTAGTCTTACACTGCTAAATTAGGGACGGCTAGAACAGATAGTCCTCGAGTAGCTTTGTGCGAAAGTAAAAAAACAAACAAACAAACAAAACAAGTCTTGTAACAGTTCATTGCAGAACGTGCGTTATTAACAAACAATAAACGTTGTCTTGCCAAGTTAGAGTGCAGAATAACCTATTCAACACGTTTTTATTGAGGTCAGTTTACAATGTTGGATTTAAGATAGCCTTTACCCTGTTAAACATAACTAAACGTTTCTCAGATTTGGCTTAACTTGGTTCTGAATAACAAACAACAAATTTCGTGAAGTGTTTATTTCTGTTTAACTCAGCACTTCAAGCGCTCATTTTTATTCGTAAGTTCACATTCTTAACTCCCAAGTTGCATATTTAAACTTGTAAAGGAAGATATATTTGTTTTTATGTAACAAAAATATATGGTCCACTATTATTATTTTGATAACTGAATTTACTTAATTGTTAGAAGTTTCTCCACTAGATGGGGAAATAGTATATGAACGCTCGCAGCTTATAATCACGCCATGTCAACGCTGAGACTTGTTTCCCAGGAAGAACGTAAAAAAAAGGTAGTAGTGGCAAATCTTCGTCAGCAGCGTAGTTGAAGTGGAACTTGGATGATGGTTGACAAGGTGAGTGAACAGGTCTTATTAATTTGCCCTGATAAAACTGGTTCATCAGCCAGATATATATCATGACACACAACCGGTTGGTAACTGACGGAGTGTGAAAATATATAAACTACAGCGAAAAAAAACAAAACACAAAAAACAACAGTGCCACATCCGTTATCTTTAGATGAAAGCTTTTGTTTTGTTTTTTTTAATTTCGCGCAAAGCTACACGAAGGCTATCTGCGCTAGCCGTCCTAAATTTAGTAGTGTAAGACTAGAGGGAAGGTAACTAGTCATCACCACCCACCGCCAACTCTTGGTCTATTCCTTTACCAAAGAATAGTGGGATTGACCGTCACATTGTAACGCTCCCACGGCTGAAAGGGCGAGGATGTTTGGAGCGACTGGAATTCGAACCCACGACCCTTAGATTACGAGTCGAATGCCTTAACCCACCTGGCCATGCAGGGCCGTAGATGAAAGCTATCCTGTCGTTACCAATAAGTCTTCCTAGCTTTATACTGATGCAAGTACATAGAAGTAAAAGATTAATTTATGTTCCACAGGGTTCTCGAAAGTGTTCTGTTTCAAGAGTAAATAAAACCAAACTAAGTGTAAGAAGTAATTTTATTTATTGCTTTTGAAGTTCACATATCATGTTGCGTTGTATCAAACAAGATGCATAATTATTCTCCTGATTCGTCGCACGTGCATATTATACTGACGTCACGACAGTACAAACTGCAATGTTTAGCGTTTTTATGTGACGCCATTTTAATGTCTACTGACTGACTGACAACACACTACTGTATAGTTTTGCGAGTGGCTAAAACGAGTGACACCTTTTCGGGAAAATAACATATCCTAACTATATGAATGCTTAGATTCTTATTCCGGTTACTGTTCAACGGTTCTACGAAACAACGCTTTCAAACTATTTTAATCACTGAATTATTACGTTGTCGTACAATGCTAACACGTTTTGTTTTTGATTTCTCATGTACTATTATATTTTTTATTTTAAGGATTGTTTTGAATTGATGGATTGAAATATTTATTTAGAAAACTAAATCTCCTAATCTGCCCGAACCGTGTGTGATATTATCGGGATTACGGCCGAAAATGTCGTTAACAGCGAGGAGGCTAAACAGACGAAACAATGCGTTCTGTTCTATCTATATGAACGGAAATGTTAGAACAGTACATTTAATTAGCTGTACAGTTTAATCTTAAGTTTTCGCTCTGAGTACATAATCTACTTTGACGAGAACTTGTTACTAGTTTAACTTATAACGTACCTGAGTGTTGTTAAACGTATCTAAGAATTACTATTGATAAATTACACATTTAGTTCTGACGAATGTACATAGTTTACTTTGGTCAGAAATTAACATTAATGATTTTATAATATCAAGCGGCTTATATCTCTTAGTTCGCCACTTAATTTCTAATGTCTAGGTGATTTGTAAATGTTGTATATGGCTTGTTCCTACCATACCTCTGGTACCAACAGGCTCTCGTGATCTCTGAGACTTGTGACGTCACCTCTTCTGCACGCGTTGATTACTTCAGAGTGTTCTTCATGTAAAATGATGTTGATGAAATTTAATATAAATTTGTCTTTTGTTTCCCAGTGAATGTAACTGGTAACGAATGAAATGTAATTCGGTAGTTGCTAACATTGTTAGAATACAGACAGATTGTAATGCGCTCGAGTGTAAAATTAGGTTAACGTGCGACGAAAGTTCGGAGATGCAAAGATAACACCACAACAACTACATCAACGGAAACACCCGGATACAAATCCTGGTGGTAATCCCAACAATTGTTCCGTGAGTGTTGTCATTCGTACAGCGAACAAGAAAACTGTCTCTGAGATTCGCCCGGATCTCGCGTTTCGTAATAACCTGCTGAACGCAACATGTTATCTGTTTAACACGTGCTCGAGTTGGAAACAGAACCGTTATACGGGTCCCTCAGTGCGAACTATTTTAATACGTCAGCCATTTCGCGGGTCCTGTCTCTGTCTGTATGAAGGAAAAATATATAAAAACGACCCATATTCGAGAAGCTTTTCGTCGAACGTATCATAAGAGGGGTGTCAAGTTTCACATGTTGGTGTGAGTGCGTTTTTGATTTTATAGCGTGAATAATTTTAACAATAAAAATGAAATTTACTTTTCCGTATCGCGTGTCAGCTCTGGCAGAACTTGTTTCATGTTACAAGAAAGAAGGGGAGGGTAGTATCGCACAGTGAGGGTGATTTTTAATAATGAATTTGGAATCTGCTTGTTCTGAATTTACTGTTTCGTTTTTAAACTTAAAAGAGTTTGTGTAAACATAACAAAGTACAAGTGCTACACTGTACAAGAAAGTGTTTTACATCCAGGTTACCAGACTTTTGACGATCACGACTTCCGCTGATATGTTTATTGTTGTTTTAGAGATAACTCACAGACGGTTTCAGCTTCCAACGGACGATTAAATTGATTGCTGGCGGTACACAAGTAACCTGAACAAGTAACGAAGTAAGTACACACTGTGGAAACGTCTGACTGAGTAGCCGTTTAGAAGTTCTTGTGAAATTTCAGACCAGTAATCAGAAGGAAACTTCATTAAAATACTGTGTAAGCGAATACTGAAGGCCTAACTTAAGCCTTAATTCTGTCCAGAATGAAACTAATGTTTGGCCTAACCATAAACAAACAGAATTCTGTCAGAGACAAAACAAGTAGCTACAGTTGATATGTTAACATACCTTCATTATCTGAATTGTTTTGTATATACAGTGGGTGATTTAATTAGTTTATGAACCTTTTATTCGTTAATATTTGGCCACTAGTGGGACAGTGGTAAGTTTATGAACTTACAACGCTAAAACCCACGGTTCGATTTCCTCTCGGTAAACAGAATATTGTTTAGCTTTGTATTTTACTTGTAAAAAATTTACATCTTTCATTTAATAGAAAAGCTGATGATGAGATGAAATTCGTGGTATTTTTAAGTTATTTTTTTCCATTAAAAATTAGGGTTAAATTGCAAAGTCAGACTGATAAACAAGACAAGTTGAAATTATCTTACCTACCATGGCAACGGGTGAGTCTATTGTGTCAGATTTGTTCCACAAAATGACTTTAATTAATTGTTGTTTATAAAATAACTGATAGAATAATGTTGGGAGGAGAGTTACCATTTCAGTAATGGTCACAGTAAATATTTCTGTAATTACGGCTTTAAATGTGCAAAACGTTTCACTATTTCGAAGTCTGTTTGGTAAACTTTAAACCTTGTAACTGTTCTTAAGGTGTAATCTGTCACCATCTAATACGGTTTCATCAAAATATGGCAGGCTCGTATTGACACAACGGTTAGCCTGTGAACTTATAACGCTAGTAACCGGGTTTTAATACCCGTGGCGGACACAACAAAGATAGCTCATTGTGTAACTTTGTACTTGAAAAGAAGGCGAGATAATTGAAAAGTGCTTTTAAAACAGTTATTTAGTTGATTGTTTCGAAGCTGTTTAGCAAAGGAAGTAGTTGAAGATAATTTCTTACGTGGATAACTGATTTCTCATAAATTAATTTTACTGTAAGATACACACGCAATGGCCAGAATTAGAAACTTTAGCATGACGAATGGACCAGTCCTTTCTTAGTACCTGTACGATGTAAGTATCTACACGTTAGAAAGAGAGCCACCTGTAGAATGTAAAGGTAAACGCAAAACTGCAAAAGCCTCAAGTATCATTATAAGAAGAAAGATATATCAAGTATTTACTGAAGTGTTGTTGCTGGGGTTCGAACGTCGGATTCATTAATAACGAGGACGGTCAAGCTCACTGGTAAATAAAGGATTATTTGTGTTTCAAGTGTCTCAGATCTGAGACCTTTGTTAACGAGGGAAAGTGTGATCGTTAAAAAAATATATCGAAGAATTAAAGTCGGCTGACAACTCAATGAAGTCGTGGAACCACCTTACATAATTCCCACTGTAGAAAATTCTGTAAAATGTGTAGTCTTGTGGGGTCCATTCACACGGTTTGAACTTAGTCCCCAGGTTCGTTTGAATGACCGTATTCAGGTTCGAATTAACTAAGGTGCACTCGATATGTTTACACAGTATCGTGTATTATAATTTATTTCGGACGAGTTTCCGATTGTTACGTATTACAATTTCATACAGCTGGAAATTCGAATCTGAAAGTTAATTAAATGTCTATATGTATTAGATTTATTATATCCGCCAATAAGATTGACACACACATTTTTCTTTCTTAACATAAATTTATTTCGATATGCAAACAGTAATACAATTTATAATAACAGTTATTACAAATAGTTATAACAAATAATGGTTTATATACAAGAGTATTACAAATTTACAAAGAATACTGAGCTTTCTATCTGGTTACGAGCTACATCTTTTAAACGTTAATTGGAGTTTAATTATGAGTCAGGAAGCATCCTCAGACCTCTTGGCTTCAGGTAGTATATTAAAATACTGTTTACTTCTTGGAGTCCAAAGGATTATATACTTATGATTACATTGTTTAAATTCATATTAGTTTTGTGGCTTCCCACTAGTACAGCGGTAAGTCTGGGGATTTACCACGCTCAACTCAGGGGTTCGATTCCCCGCGGTGGGCTCAGCAGATAGCCCGATGTAGTTTTGCTACAATAACTCACACACATAAGTTTTGTGACAGCCAATCATTCGAGTGCTGCTAACAGTATGTCCTCCCCTGGTCAACACAGAGAAACTAAAGGTGGTTATTCCTGGTGATAAGGAGCACATGTGATAAATATCTATATATATAGTAGTAAAGATGGCCGATATGGGTGCAGAAAAATTTTAGTTAAAGCATTAAACAAATAAAAACGTTGTTTTTTTTCAACCCCCATAGGTCATTATGAGGCCGCGAATGAATAGCTATACCTAAATTTTTGGGTCTCTGACCTGATTGTCCAGGCTCACGTGTTCTACCTCTTCTATCGTGTGTTATAAATTTTAATCACTTAAATTACAGTTCGCAAACTAGACCCTGCATGGCCAGGTGATTAAGACTCGTAATTCTATGGTCACGGGTTCGAATCCCTCATCACGGCAAACATGCTCGCTTTTTCAGCCGTGGAGGCGTTATAATGTTAGGGTCAATCCCGCTATTCGTTGGTAAAAGAGTAGTCCCACAGTTGGCTGTGGGTGGTGATTACTAGCTGCCTTCCTTCTAGTTTTACATTGCTAAATTAGGGACTGCTAGCGCAGATAGCCCTCGTGTAGCTTTGCGCGCAATTCAAAAGAAACCAAACAAGTTCGCAACCTTAATTTTAGTTCGTACCGAAACAGTTCCCATTCACATAACTGATTATATATTTAAATAACATCTGTCAAGTCTTCGCTGGTTTGACGAGTCTTGGGACAAAAGGCCTCGTCGGCTCTCAAAAGAGTAGATATAGTGCGATTGATATATTAATAACGCTTGTTTTTACTTAAGTTCTTAGAATTACATAATTTTACGATATATCTCTAATGTTTCTTATTTTACCAAAGCTTTCCGTTTATCACTTACTCTAAACAATTACGGGCACAAAACAGCGCGAGCAACTTAAGCACTTAATTAAAATTAGCAACGTGTTTAAGTTGGTTAGGAATTTTAACTTCCATCAGTCAAATAACTTTACCCCCTTTTATCATTTATCATAATTAACAGGATGGATTAACACTATCGCTCGCGTGCAGTCACAGAAAAGGTTTTTTTGTTCTTTTATCAAGAGTCTTAGAACACGTTAGGCTTAAGTTTTCTGAAGTAAAATTCACACGACGACAAACAAGCAAAAGAGAATGTTTTCTAAATAATTGATTCTCACCGAAATAAACAACAACAACACAGAACTGTGTAAAGTTGCACTTCACAAGACGAGCTAATAGACCACAGACACGGAAAAGTTCTGTTAAAACAAAAGCGAAGAAAAATGATTAAAGATTCAGACCTGTGCTTCATCGCGCAGAAAGCGAGTTAGGCCTCATCAGACACGAGTACGCGTTACTTACTGTCACTGTAACAATATTATAACGAGTCATATTACGCTATTCCCTCAATAATATGTAATTACACTGAAATGGACCGGGTGTGGTTCAATGGTTAGCGTGCATGGATTTTAAATCCGAGAGTTGTTGGAAAAATAAGTTCCATGCGTTATAAGAGTGGTTATCAGTTATTCGGTAGATCAAAAGGTTTTCTTGCTGTTAATTAGATTTCTTTCCTCTAATCCATGGTTTTACAAGTAGAGACGTATATGCACAGATATCTCATGTGTAGCTTTGTGCGAACATTCTACAAGAAACAAATTAATGTGAGATGGCTTTAAGTATTTCATAAATCCCTATAGTGAACTGTGTTAAGTCATACTTTCAAAGACTGAACTAGTACTGAGATGATAACCGTTTCTGTCTTATCTTCATTCAAAAGACGAATATATTAACATACAATTAAAAATACTCTGTAAAAATGATAAAAACAACATTTTATAAAGACAAACAACAACAACGAATACATTTAAATATATCCTGTATTATAATACAAAAAATTGCTTAAGTATTTTAATGTTCATCTTGCGTGTGAAAAAAACTAACTCTGCTAACCCTAAGCTTGTTCTTTCGTTGATACAATCCTATGTTTGTTAACCCTAAAGTTTCGTGCTGATGTAGTCTAATGTATGTTAACCATAGTTTTTCGCTAATATAATCCTGTGTTAACCCTAAAGTGTTTCTCTAATATAATCTTATGTTAACCCTAAAGATGTTTGCTGATATAATCCTGCGTATTTTAACCCTAAAGTTATTTGTTGTTTTTTGTCTGATACAACTGTGTATGTTAACCCTAATTTTTTTTAATTTTTTTTTTGCTGGTATAATCCTCAAGGAATGGCGTATTAACTTTCTTTACATAATAATAAGGAGCTAATTAGATCACAAATGGAAAATTAAACATAATAATCAATAGCGGGTCTCTTTTCACAGAATGTTGATAACGTAGAACGTGGTACCGTTTACCATTCCAAACAAAATGGAAATCTCATCAAAAACCAATAACACCAAAAATATATTTAAACTGTGTTCAGCTGCACCACTACTAAGAAAACTGTTTGGTCTCTATTTTGCAATTTGCCTTTAAATTATTAGATATAGAGTACTAATAAAAAATAAATAAAGATACAGTATAGTGGTGGTCATTCATCAAGGCTTACTTATTCGTCTGTGAACGAACTTGTTAAAAATATTTAAAAAAATAAGCTGGGACTCCAATACTGTTCCATACTTGCTCTTTTCAAAGAAGAATCCATTGCTATTTCTATGGTAAGTAATATGGTTGTTTTTGTACTTTTTAAAGACGTAGATATAAGAATTAATGTTAATTTTGATCGATCGAATCTCGAATTACTGCGTCACTTAAACTACGCGTTTCGTCTGTATAAACATTTTGCGCACACAGAAAAGCATTTAATCAACACAAAGGAAACAAATTATCCAAAGATTGTCCCCAGTCGTTAACTAATCGCTAACACTAATTGCATACGTATAGCAAGATTATAAAATTCACAACAAATTTATTTAACGAGACTCCAGAAATCCAAAGGGCTTTAACAAAACATTACTGTTTCTGTTTTAATTAAATTGTTATGATGAGTTCAGTGGAATGTTTGCTTGTTTTGAATTTCGAGCAAAGTTCCACAAGGGCTATCTGCATTAGCCGTCCCTAATTTAGCAGTGTAAGACTAGAGGGAAGGCTGTTAGTCATCACCACTCTCCGCCAACTCTTGGGCCACTCTTTTACCAACGAATAGTGAGATTGATCGTAACTTATAACACCCCTATGGGTGAAAGACCAAGCATGTTTAGTGTGACGAAGATTCGAACTCGTAACTCTGAGGTTACGAGTCGGGCGCCCTAACGCTAACCTAACTATTTAGTAGTGTAAGACTAAAGGAAAGGCTGCTAGTCATCACCACCCACCGCCAACTCTTGGGATACACGTTTACCAACGAATAGTGGGATTGACTGTAACTTTATAACGCCCCCACGGCTGAAAGGGCGGGCATGTTCGGTGTGGAAATAATTTCTGTATAATTGTCAGACATTACAGGTTGTATATCCCTCTACGAACTGCACGAATTAAAACAATATTGAAAATCCGTGTTATTCGAATATGATGACTTTTGCCACCTGCGGCTCAGTTTGAGGGCTTATACTGTTATCGAGGTGCACAGCACAATTAACACATTACATGGTTTTACATTTACACAGCACATTGTGTTAGGTAAAAGGACGTTTTGTTTATGCTTCTATTTGTGTTACTTAGGCTGATGTGTTTATTGAGCCAACAGCGAAGGTTATTTACGAACAAGAGAGGTTTGGTTTGTTTTGAATTTCGCGCAAAACCGCACGAGGGCTATCTGCGCCAGCCGTCCCTAATTTAGTAGTGTAAGACTAGAAGGAAGGCAGCTAGTCATCACCACCCACCGCCAACTCTTGGGCTACTCTTTTACCAACGAATAGTGGGATTGACCGTCCCATTGTAACGCCCCCACGGCAGAAAGGGCGAGCATGTTTGGTGTGACAAGGATTCGAACCCGTCACCCTCACATTAAGAGTCGAGTGCCTTAACCACCTGGCCCAAGGAAACAAACATTTGTACTTTAGCCTGTTCGGTGTGACGGGGACGCGAACAATAGAAAGCACTGGTATTTCAATTCAGAAAGTCAGAGATTCGAACCGTGGTAGGCAGCCGAAATTCATGCGACTCGCGCCTTTCGCTATGGAATGTTATAACTGTGGCAGCCAATCCCGCTATTTCTTTAAGAGTAGCTAGAGAGGAGGCGGGTGATGCTGTTTGTCTGACCTCCCTCTCATCAACTGGCCAAGGTAAACTCCGTGTCACTTAAGATTCCGTTTACGATGAAAATTCTAACACCACCCGCCACTAACATTCGATTTTCTCACCATGTAACGTGAAACCCGGGGCCTGGCATGGCCAAGCGCGTAAGGCGTGCGACTCGTAATCCGAGGGTCGCGGGTTCGCGCCCGCGTCGCGCTAAACATGCTCGCCCTCCCAGCCGTGGGGGGGTATAATGTGACGGTCAATCCCGCTATTCGTTGGTAAAACAGTAGCCCAAGAGTTGGCGGTGGGTGGTGATGACTAGCTGTCTTCCCTCTAGTCTTACACTACTAAATTAGGGACGGCTAGCACAGATAGCCCTCGAGTAGCTTTGTGCGAAATTCCAAAAGAAACAAACAAACGTGAACCTGTAAGCATCCAATAGCTTTATTTTTCGTGCATGCGCACTGTTGTTTTAGGAAAAATAGCTTTCTTTCTCTTTACATTGTAATATATTTCAAAAGAAAAGAACGTACAATACATTTATGCTCATGTCCTAAAAAACTTGTTTGCGTAATGAATGCAACTTTCCTTTCTGTATACTGTTTACTAATTTCACATTTAGCTCTCTAGAACTTCATTTTCCCACGTTCATCCAACTCACACTGTTGGGCTATAAACAGGTGGCGTTTAATGAGATTTATACAAGAGAATCTACTAAATAAAGACATGAGCGAAACTATAAATGGAGTGTTTTAAATAGCGTTGTATAGCGAGAAGTCTGCACGACGGTGACAGGGTAAGAACTCCCAAAGGTAAAAAACAACTTTAAATTTTTTTTTATAAATGCTTTTTTATGTAGTTTGCGTTCGAGCGCGTGTGTAGAAGAGGCATCAGTAATTTTAAAAGGAATTTTTCACACTTATTTTCATCACTTATGTTCCTCCGCCGGTGTTGCTACGTTAAACAGTTAGACTTGTGTGTGTGCAATCCACTAGGATTATTCAATGGAGGGTCAAACAGCTCAGTGCTACCCCCTGGAGATACATGATTGATTTGACTTTTACTTTAATGGTTCCATTAAAAGAACTGTTTTTGTTTCTTGAACGATTTCGTTTTACTGCAGAGCTGAACAATGGGTTGTATGTCCACCGAGAGAATCGAACCTCGAGTATCGGGGGAATATCCAAAACGAGTGAGATAAAGCGACCTATTTGATATTTAAAGGTCAAGGAGATTAGTTTGACTGCAGTGGGTCAGACGTAATTATAAAATAAATATTTGAGTGAAAGAGACGGACAAGGTACTGTTTTCTTTCTGAATGTCGAAGGTCAACGTTACTTGATTTTAATATCATTTGTCACTGGTCAAGTGAAAAAGTGCATATTTTCATTAGAATAAAAGTTTTCAAAAGTGAAAAAAATGTCAAGAAGAGACCTCTATCTTCTGTGCACTTTTTTTTTTTTGCTTATTTGATTGTTTCGTTTTTACTTCGTACAAAGCTACATGAGGGCTATCTGCGCTAGTCGTCCCTATTTAACAGTATAAAACTAGAGGTAAGAAAGCTGGCCATCACCACCCACCGCCAACTCTTGGGCAACTCTTTTACAAACGAATAGTGGAATTGACTGGGACATTAAAACGCTCCCTACGGCTGTAAGGGTGAGCATGCTTGGTATTACAGGGATTCGAACCCGCGACTCTCAGATTACGAATTGAGTGCCCTAACCACCCGGCCATGCTGGGCCTGCCTTGTAATTAAATGTTTCTTTCAACAGAGAGGAAATTCGAAAATTTTCTGGTTCAAGAGGACAAGTAAAAGCAATGTTTGCTAGACACATACTGTACTATTTTGAGCTTCTGCCAGAACTTAAATAATAAAAAAAAAATACAGAAAAGAGTAAACAATTAATTCCCGCCCACTTTAATTACTTTATTTTTGCATTGGGCAAAACACATATGGTAAACAATTAATCCCCGCCCACTTTAATAACTTTATTTTTGCATTGGGCAAAACATATTTAGTAAACAATTAATCCCCGCCCACTTTAATAACTTTATTTTTGCATTGGGCAAAACATATTTAGTAAACAATTAATCCCCGCCCACTTTAATAATAACTTTATTTTTGCATTGGGCAAAACATATTTAGTAAACAATTAATCCCCGCCCACTTTAATAATAACTTTATTTTTGCATTGGGCAAAACACATATAGCCCATTTGCGTAGTTTTGCGATTTACAATAAGCAAATAAAACGTTTAACAGTAGCGATGCATCTAAATATATTTTATGATATACCCTATACAAGTTCATATTATTTTATTTGTTGTGTGTGTATGTGTGAAGGGAGGTACAAGATGTTCTATACCTTAAAATCTATAATTTTCTTTTTAGTGAACATGACGAAGTGTTCGGAATTTTTTTTTTTAATATAGTCGAAACGATTGATGTTCATCACGTCGTGTGAGAAAAATGTACAATTTTATTTTGCACCATTTATCCAAAGAAGCATTTCTGTATTGAATTTTACATCGTCTGTATAGATAGTGAGATCGATCTTGGTTACGAACATATCAAACAAATTTCACGATACAGGGGGTACAATAACAAGCAATCCTTGAGGCACTTAACATTCAGCGAATTTCCATTTTTGTAGCCACAATTGTTCAAGTAATAAAGATCCCATTTGTTTGTGATGTGTAGGTCTTAATGGGCTAAGTAAATCCTTGAAAGTTCTGTGGCACACTTTCTTTCAATTATTAATTGTTCAGTACGTACGACTTCGCCCCCAGCTAGTAGAGCGGTATGTCTCCGGATTGACAACGCTAAAATCAGGGGTTCGATTCCCCTCGATGGGCTGAGCAGATGGCCCTTTGTGGCTTTGCTATAAGAAAAACACACACAAAAAACGTACGACTTCATACAGCGCTATCTGTAGGCAGTTTCCACCACTTCCTCAAGGAATTCAGCAGAGTTCTCGATGAACGATGGTTCTTCTCGGAATGTGACCTCGGGTTTCGATCCCTGTCTGAGACGTCCGTTCTGACTTGGTCGACAAGAAGCGTGAAGAACGGCGGATGTAGTCAAAAACTTCACTTGGTTGTGAGTGCCCTTAGAAGCTCGTCTAGAGTAGGTCCTTCCAGTGGCTGGATCAGCCTCGGTCTCCGGATTTTCTCCGGTTTTCGGACTAATATCTGATGAAGAGTCTCTGGAGAAAAAGGATGGCCTCTCACAAAATCCCGGGATTTCCAGAGTTACCGCACGCACTCTGCAATATATAAAATTGGCAATAAGGCATTTGATCTTCACAAAGAAAATAAAACATTGTCCTTTGGATTCAGTTTAAAAATCAAGTGTATTATTATTAAATTAGTTTCTGGTAAGCGAACAATAGCTATCAATATCTGTTTGTTTGTTCTTGTTTTTTGGAATTTCGCACAAAGCTACACGAGGGCTATCTGCGCTAGCCGCCCCTAATTTTGCTGTGTAGGACTAGAGGGAAGGCAGCTAGTCATCACCACCCACCGCCAACTCTTGGGCTACTCTTTTACCAACGAATAGTGGGATTGACCCTAACATCATAACGCCCCCACGGCTAAAAAGGCGAGTACGTTTGGTGTGATGGGGATTCGAACCCGCGACCCTTGGATTATGTGTCGACCAGAGACTGTGTTTTAATTAACAGCTGATTAAATTATGCTTAATGAAAAATTTTATTCACCAAGAGTTCGTTTGCTTCTTGTTTAATGTATTTGGTTTCATTTTGAGCAGCTACTCGGGAGCTTTCTGTCCCTAATTTGGCAATGTAAGACTAGAGGGAAGGCAGCTAGTAATCACCACCCACCGCCAACTCTTGGGCTACTCTTTTACCAACGAATAGTGGGACTGACCGTCACATTAATACGCCCTCACGGAAGAAAGGGCGAGCATGTCTGGTGCGACGGGGATTCGAACCTGCGACCCTCAGATTACAAGTCGAACGCCTTAACCCACCTGGCCATGGTGAGCCATCAATATCTGAGGGACCTTCATCAAAACTGATCAATTGATTGTTTATGTTATAAGATCCTATATTGATGGTCAATTAGTCTTTGTCATAAACTATCGTATGGAAATCTGAATTACGGAACTCAATTATCGTTCATGGAAAATATGAGGATTAACTGATACAGTGAAGTAAACCAACAAAATATATTTGTAAAAACTGACACGTGGGTATAAAAAAAGGTGCTATTACAACTGACTGTCTATGAGCGAAGCTATTCAGTTATTATCCAAAGTTAAGTCCTTCTGTTATTGAGTGGAAACAGACACTGGATTGATACAGTAAATGTGGTTTAATATCAGACTGTAATGTTCATTTTCTAACTTCAGAACTGTGTAATTAAAAAGACGTGTTTGTCTGACACTGACAAGTTCCATCTTTCGTAACCAGATTTTGTCGTGACAAGTAATTATAAATTATTGATTAATCTTTCAGTAGATTCAATAATTTTCTTTGTATTTCCACGTCTTATGTTTTCTTCCAGAGCTATAAATATATTTATTTGAAATATGTCATGTTATGAGAAACAGATTCGTTCATTTATCACGTAAGGACACGTGGTTTGTCATAACAGAAAGAGGTCCCCGCTATTACAGCGATAAGTCTAAGGATTTACAACGCTAAAATCAGGGGTTCGATTCCCACATAACAGAAAGCACAAAACAGACTTTCACTGATGTAGAACAGGACGACTAAAAAAATATGTGTCACGATTATCTCGGTCATGGAAAAACGAACATTTTACGGACCCCATACACAAGCAAACAACAACAAAAAGAGACACAAAGGACTCACAAGATGTAAAACATGACGTCTATTTCACAAGACCTACTTCAGTGGGAGACAACAGATCAGTTATTACATATTAGTGTAGAAAACGCCTTTGACGTCACTGTAGTAATAATGGAGTTGATCAATATCGCGTTAAGGATATTTAGAAGTGGAACCTCTTCCTGACCAATAACAACATGTAAAGTTGACTGGCATTCTAAAGCTAGTGTTAGCGGTTTAGATGGACCACAACCATTAACTCAAATATTATTTGGGTCTTATCTTCGGACGCGAACCACATAAACTGAAATATTGTCATGTCATCGGGCCTGGTATGGCGAGGTAGTTAAGGCACTCGACTCCTAATTCGAGGGTCCAGGGTTCAAATCCCTGTCACACTAACTTGTTCGACCTTTCATCCGTGGGGGTGTTGTAATGTGACGGTCAATCCCACTATTTGTTGGTAAAAGAGGAGTCCAAGAGTTGGCGGTGGGTGGTGATGACTAGCTGCCTTCCCTCTAGTCCTACACTGCTAAATTAGGGACGGCTAGCACAGATAGCCCTCGACTAGCTTTGCGCAGAATTCTAAAGCAAACAATACTGAGCAGTAAAACCCGTATCATGACTCAGATCTGGATTTATTGGAAGTTCGAGACTAATACTGTTCAATATTTTGCTGAACCTTTAAAGCCTGCTTTGGTTTCTACAAACCGATGGGTCCCTCAGTAGTACAGCGGTAAGTCTACGGACTTACAATCCTAAAATCAGGGGTTCGATTCCGCTCGTTGGACGAGCATATCGACCGATTTGGCTTTTCTATGAGAAAACACACACAAACCGAGGGAGCGAAGGATATTGCAAATCCTTATGGTATTATCCTGATATTCTACGCATGCTCCATTGTACTCCCATTTGTTTAATGGCATTCTAATAGCAACGTATGGAAGAAACTCAAATCTCCTCTGCATCAGGACAGACAAGTAAACAATTCTGTTAACATAATTTCCGGACACCCTGCAGTTACTGAACTTGTATGTTCGTGGAGCGCAAGCCATTATTACGTGGTTGAATGAGGAAAGTCGTTTTTCTAATGCTCAAGTTATTACGATGTCTCTCGGAGAGACAGTGTTGTGGTTTTTATTCATTGCGGTGATCGTCAAATGGACATAAACGGTGGTGCCGATTGTCCAAATTGACAATGGCTGTCGATCCATGAACAGTTTCTGTGAGGAAATTCTTTTCTTTTATGGCCAGTTCTATTTCTTGATATTTCGCTTCTCTTGTTTTCTCTGATGTCAATTTCTTCTTGTAAACACGTCCTTGCAGAGAGATAAATACTGTAAAAATTGTTTTTGTTATTTTATATAAATCTTCTCAAAACGTAAGATCTGCTACTAAGCCTTAATTATACCAACAAATATTTAAACTATTATTGTTTGATTTGAATTTCGTGCAAAGCTACACGAGGGCTATCCGTACTAGCCGTCCCTAATTTGTAAGACGAGAGGGAAGGCAGGTAGTCATCACTACCCACCGCCAATTCTTGGCTACTCTTTTACCAACGAATCGTGGGATTGACCGTCACATTATAACGCCTCCATGGCTAAAAGGGGGCAGCGTGTTTGGAGCGATGGGGATTTGAACCTGGAACTCTTGCATTACGAATCGAGTGCTTTAACCACCTGGCTACGTAGGGTCTTAACGTTTGGGTGCCATTCTTTAAAACATAAACAGTTATTTCTCTTTTAAGACAAGAAAAATCTGTTATTCAGGTTTATTTTGTTTTCAGTAGAGACAATTTTCTTCTAAATAAACAAACTTCCGATTTGTTATTCACTTCTGGGTCTTATCATATTTCACAATTCTGTATAGTTAGTTTGATTTTGATTTTCACTTCACTCTTAGGAATGTGTGTGTGTGTGTTGTTGTTTTTTCTTATAGCAAAGCCACCTCGCGCTATCTGCTGTGTCCACTGAGGAGAAACGAACACCTGATTTTCGCGTCGTAAATCTGAAGACTTACCGCTGTTAGGATGCGAACAGAAATATTTGGAAGATTTTGTTTGTTTGTTTTGGAATTTCACACAAAGCTACTCGAGGGCTATCTGTGCTAGCCGTCCCTAATTTAGCAGTGTAAGACTAGAAGGAAGGCAGCTAGTCATCACCACCCACCGCCAACTCTTGGGCTACTCTTTTACCAACGAAAAGTGAGATTGACCGTCACATTATAACGCCCCACGGCTGGGAGGGCGAGCATGTTTGGCGCGACTCGGGCGCGAACCCGTGACCCTCAGATTACGAAGCGCACGCCTTAACGCGCTAGGCCACGCCAGGCCACGTATATTTGGAAGAAATGACAATTTTTTTAATTAAATGTACAGTTTGTTTAGAATTAAGCACAAAGCTACGCAATGGGCTTTTTGTGCTTCGGGGTCCGGCATGGCCAAGCGTGTTAAGGCGTTCGGCTCGTAATTCGAGCTAATATTAGAAATAATGGCGTACCCCGCTAACACAGCGGTAAGTCTACGGATTTACAAAGCTATTCGATTCCCCTCGATGGGCTCAGCAGATAGCCTCATGTGGCTTTACTATAAGAAAACACAAACACACACATCACGGCCATTTATGACTTTAAAATGCTGAAAACCTGATAGCTGAACCTGTCAATCTATACGGGTGCTCTTAACTGAGTATTAGCGTCGATTGTTAAAATTATATCGTCCTCAAAGTTGAGGGTTTTCTGTGACATTTGTTAGAATCGAAATGAAATATCCTAAAGATCAAGGGTTAGTATAACTAAGTAGTTATGGCGCCTGACTCGCAAGACATCCACGATCTTTAAGCTGCCGGGGCGTTATAAGTAACAGTCAATCTTCATTATTTGTTCGTAAAAAGAGTAGTCCAAGAGTTGGTGGTGAGTGGTGATGACTAACCGTCTTCGCTCTATTCTTTCACCGCTAAATTAGGAACGGTTAGCACAAATAAGCCTCGTGTAGCTTTGCGGAAAAACAACAACAAAAAGATCGAGATAAAACGTGTTAAACAGGAAAGCATAAGACACAGGGGCAAAAACAACTTTTGGGATACAATACCAAGTGCGTTAGACTTAGAAATACTAAACCACATAATCACAGTTCAGATATGGAATATTCCGACACGCTGATAAATAAATTACGCACGAGGATCAAATTACAATTATTAGAAACGAAATGAAAAATACTAAAGATCAAGGCCTAGCATGGCTAAGTAGCTTGGCACGCAACCTAATGATTGCGGGTTCGAGTCCATGTCCTACCAAACACGCACATTCTTTCACTCGTAGGGGCGCTATAAAGTGATGATCTATCCCACTTTTTACTGATAAGAGAGTAACCCAAAAGTTGGTGATCATGTCTAGCTTCTTCCATCTAGTCTTTCACTGCTATGTTAGAGACAGCGCAGATAGCCCTGGTGTAGGTTTGCGCGACATTCAAATAAAACACAACAACACTAATAAAAGATTTAGACCATCTAATAAGATTTCAGTTGTAAATGTGTAAGAACGTCATAAGAAATAATGAAAATCACTCACGGATAACAGAGTCGTTGCAATGTAAAAACACTCGCAATGAGATGTACAACGTTTTAAAAGTCTAAAAACTTAATCGTTACAGTGAAAGATTCTAGCTAAATTAATGGCGTTTGTAAGCCTAAGTAGGCCCTGACAAAGAATATTCTGTCTAACAACTTCTAATGCTATGTAGATAAATAAATAAATTGAATGAAAAGCATTGTTTTGTCTTTTAAGTTAAGCCTACCAGAGATACTGAGACCCGGAGTCTAGCGTTGCAAGTCCTCAGCCATACCGCTACGCCACTGGGAGAGGGGGGAGACTAAAGTAAAAAAAAAAAAGTATAATATTATGGTACAAGTGTGGGTATGGATAGATGGGTGATTAATTGGGGGAAGGGGTATTAGATTTTTTTATTATTGACTTATAGGGAGAACGTCATAGAACCCTCCCCCCAGCTCTATAAATTTTATGGGTTCTAACTTTTTCACATTTGGGTTCAAGAATCCTCAAAGTTTTAATTTTATGTTACCTTACAACCGTGCCTACTTATGTTGGAGTGTATTATCATTAGACGAGCTTCTGACTACAAAAAGGATTAAATGTTACACCTGTCTGCACGCTATTGTTTTAGATTCTCTACACTGAACAATGCGGTAAGAAGCAATCTTTGAGCGGTTAGGCAATCGTCACAAACAATTTTACATGTGATATCTGCAAAGCACACTACTAGCATACAAAACGTGACATTTCTAGGGGAGTCTGGGGGCATGTCCCTCTCAGAAAATCATTGAAAATTTGATACTATGAGATTGAATCTTGAGACGTTTTAACTACAATTACTGTATATGATCAATTTGATATATTGGATTATAATAAGTAAGGTTTAACACACAAAGTGTAACTATAAATGACATTAAAAAATGGTCAAACAGTGGCCTGACTGGCCTTACCGCTTCCTTCGGCCCTGATGACGCAAGCAAAACTAGCCGACACACTTTTATAAATCATCAAAGATACTACAAAAATATAGAACTACAATATAAATCAACCTTGCGACAAAATAGCGCGAAAAGAATCTCGTAAAAGAACAAAAACACGTGCAAGTCTCAACCGATTTTCAAAGTTTCTGTTTTGTTTTTTTTCAACACCACTTACCCTGCTTTTAGACGTCTCATGTGCTCACGCCGGCGATGTCGCTGTGCCCGGTGTCTCAGAGCACAGATGATTGCAAAAGCAAGCAGTGGAAAGCTGATCACACAAGAAACAATAGGAATCACTACAGGTCGGGCGTCAAGAGAAACTAAAGAAATAAGTATGTGTTAGTAATTTCCTGCTCCATAAAAAATCACTTAACCGACTGACAGGTACTTGTACTCTTAAAACAAATCCTTCTGCTCTTTCGTGAATAAAACTATTTTACAGCACATGCGCTGTCGAGAAAATTATGATTTCGGTTGAATCTATATATCTTGAGCAATGCAGACTTCTTCAGTCGATATACAGAATTGTTCTTCTTAACGTGGAAGAGAGAATACGCAGACAAACTGACTTTGGTCTATTTAGTAATGTTCAGTTTGGGAATAAAAGTTGGAATCCAGCTCGTGAATTTAGTTATCATACTTGTATTTTTATTTACGGCAAGGTCAATAAGACCGACTGACGCCATCCCTAATTTTGAATTATTGGCCACAAGGAAGGCATTCTGGTGCTCGCTATCCAAACATAGGACTTGACTGTTACTCTTATAACGATTCCACAGCTTAAGTTCCACAGTCTTCGAACATAAAACTCTAGAAACCGGGTTTCGATATACCTGGTGGGAAGAGCACTGTATAGCTCTGTGCTTTATTACACACAGCAAAAACCAACCACTTAAAATGCGGGAAATATCTTATAGTAGCACAAAGGTTCGAACGTCATATCCGAAATCACAGCTCTGCTATGAGACCATTCATCGCTCTATTAGTTTCTGGGTTTTTTTAATTTCGCGCAAGGGTTATCTGCGCTAGCCGTCCATAATTTAGTAGTGTAAGACTCGAGGGAAGTTAGCCAGTTATCACCATCCACCTCCAACTCTTGGGCTACTTACTCTTTTACTAACGAATAGTGGGATTGAGCGAAACATAATAACGTCCGGTTTGCTCACTTTGCACAAATCTTGAAACGTCAAACGCGAATAAATGTTTAAAGCGCATGATATTGAACGAAATCTTATGATACGCAGGCATGCTACGTGTTTCATACACATTTTTTTTTAAGTCACAATTTACGAAAATAAAGTGTATATAGTTTTAACACGATATAGAAGTCAAGGTAATAGAGTTACTGTTGCTTTATTGTTCCGGGCCATTCACTTAGGGTATCACGAGTTGTCGATCATGTGATACCTTGAGATTACATTCTATTTTGTTTTTCGATAGTATGGGAGATCGATGCACACAAGAATACCATTAAATGTTTTCTTTCTTTCAAAGTGGTAATTATGCGCGCTTTATGTGACTGATGCTTTCCTGGTAATGCCAGGTTAGAATATTACAGATGTATCTAAAAATTATCTTTTATTTCCATAATTTACGTAGATTCGTATTTAGACAATCGTTCGCTAAATTTACTGATTTCTATAGAAAGGCCCCGGCATGGCCAGATGGGCTAAGGCGTTCGACTCGTAATCTGAGCGTCCCGGGTTCGAATCCCTGTCACACCAAACATGCTCGCCCTTTCAGCTGTGGGGGCGTTATAATGTGACGGTTAATCCCACTATTCGTTGGTAAAAGAGTAGCCCAAGAGTTGGTGGTGGGTGGTGATAACTAGCTGTCTTTCCTCTAGTCTTACACTGCTAAATTAGAGACGGCTAGCGCAGATAACCCTCGTGTAGCTTTGCGCGAAATTCAAATTAAACCTAAGACCTCTAAGACTTGGATATAGTTGCCTCTAATTTTAAACCATTAATTAGTAGCTCTCGCCGCTACAACAACTTTGAATGTCTCTTTAAGCTCTATAAAAGTGACTGTCAGTCTTAACATCTCGAACCTTGAACTCTTAAATACACAGCCTAACACGTTAACATGCCTGCCTGCTGTTCATGTCTGGTAGTACAAGTTGTTAAATAAGTCGAATGCTAGAAGAATTATTCATTTAGTTCAGTGGTACAGTGCATAATTTTGCACACATTCGATGATTTCCGTAAAGTGTGAACATAAACATTGAATGTTCTGGTCAATCCCACTATTTGTTGGTAAAAGAGTAGCCCAAGAGTTGGAGGTGGATGGTGATGACTAGCTGCCTTCCCTCTAGTCTCACACTGCAAAATTATGGATGGCTAGCGCAGATAGCCCTCGTGTAGCTTTGCGCGAAACTCAAAAACAAACAGACAAAGCAATAGTGCAAAATATTTACATCCTGTCTGTTTCACTTTTCATTGGTCGTGATTTCAAAACAAATAAATAAAGATATTATTATAAATGACAGTGCCCTGAACTTTCTTGTAATCAGAACGAGGCGACGACTTGTTAGTATCACTGTTCAACTGTTTGTTATCACCTACCCTCTGTTTTCGCTTGACGTCTTTCGCTGCTAAATTAGGGAAGGTTGGCGCAGATAGCCCTCGTGTAGCTTTGCGCAAAATTCAAAACAAACAATACTCAGCATTAGTACTGGCGTTCACTGTTCTACACATAAAACTAAGTACAGTGGTACCTCGGTTCTCGAACTTAATCCGTTCCAGAAGGCTGTTCGAAAACCGAATCAATATTTCCCATAAGAAATACTGTAAATTAAATTAATCGGTTACAGACCTCCAAAAATTACGCATTATGAAGCATTTTAAGTAAAAATATTGCATATTTATACCTGTATAATAATACTTACATGCATAAAGTAAACCACAAAAACCATAAACACAATAAAAAACAATAAATGAAAATTTAACTGCACTTTACCTGTGCTGAGGAGAGCTAATAGCGTAAGTGAAAGGTGGTGAGGAACATGGAGAGTAGGAGGGTTATTATTGTTTGGAAGGGGAGTCACCTACCGTAAAAACGTCAGGTAACTCTCCTTCTGGGGTTCTTTCTCTTTCCTGTCTCTTTGCACCGCTACAACCTGCTTGAGACTCACTGGACCTATTTCTCACTATAAACTTGTCTAATGAGGTTTGTTTCTGTCTGTATTTTAAAATGTTTCTGAAGTAAAGCATGACATTTACATTGAAAAGGTTTATGCTGTGGTTTGCCACAGCTTTGTCAGGGTGAAATTTTTCCACAAAACTTTGTAACTCTCCCCATTTTCCACACATTTCCTTGATTAGTGAACTAGGAACATCCTCCCTCCTCATCTGAAGACACTTCCTCAGTTGCCTTCTGTTGCTGCTCCTTCTAAAGGCCTTGGAGTTCTTCCCTGGTGAGTTCAGTGTTGTGGTCTTCCACCAACTCCTCCACATCATCATTACTCACATCCAACCCTGGTCTAGTGAGACAATATCCTCGACAACAGACTCAGCCTTTAAGCCTTCAAAGTCTCTATCTGCTACTGAGTCTGGCCACAATTTCTTCCAGGCTGAGTTCATTGTCCTCAAAGACACTTCCCTCCAGGCTTTGTCTATGATCCTCAAGCAATGGAGGATATTAAAGTGATATTTCCAGAACTCTCTGAGAGTTAACTCTGTGTCAGAGGTCACTTCAAGCACCTTTGAAACAGTGCTTTGGTGTAGAGTTTCTTAAAGTTCGATATTACCTGCTGGTCCATGGGCTGAATGAGAGGAGTCGTGTTAGGGGGGCAAGAGCTTCACCGTAATGAAACTGTACTCCTCCACCAACCCGTCCTCCAAGCCTGGTGGGTAAGCAGATGCATTGTCTATCACAAGGAGGGCCTTGAGTGGCAACTATTTTTCCGTGAGGTAATTCTTTACACTTGGGTCAAACACTTCATGGACCCACTCCATAAAAAAATTGCTTGGTTACCCATGCTTTACTATTAGCCCTCCACATGATATTTAGTTTACTTTTCAGGACATTATTTTTTTTTAAACCCTCGAGTTCTCAGAATGTTACACAAGCAAAGGCTTAAGTTTTAAGTCCCCACTTGCATTACTACATAACAATAGAGTTAGCCTGTCCTTCATTGGCTTGTGTCCTAGCAGTGACTTCTCCTCCTTGGTGATGTAGGTCCTCTTTGACATTTTCTTCCAAAATAAGCCTGTCTCATCACAGTCGAACACTTGTTGGGGAATAAAACCCTCAGCTTCTACATAGTCCTTAAATTCCCTAACAAATATATCAGCAGCATCTTTGTTAGAACTGGCACCCTCCCTTTGTCTCACCACACTATGTATGCCACTTCTCTTCCTAAATTTTTCAAACCACCCCTTACTAGCTTTAAAGGCATCACTTGTATCAGTACTCATTCCAGGGGTGTTTTTCAGGAGATCAGCATGCAACTGCTTTGCTTTCTCACAAATGATGGTCTCAGAAATGCTATCACCAGCTAACTGTTTTTCGTTTACCCAAATCAACAACAGTTTATCTACCTCTTCCATTGTTTGTGATCTTTGTTTCATAAGCACTGTCACTCCTTTTGCAACATCAGCTCCTTTGATGACCTCTTTATTTTTCAGTATGGTGCAGACTGTACACTTCACCATACCAAACTGTGTAGCAAGGTCAGACACGCGAACACTACTCTCAAACTTCGCTATGAGATCTTTTTTCACCTCTATTGTGGCTCTAACAACTTTTCTTTTTGGTTTGCTGCTTTCATTATCCTTCTTTGACCCCATGGTGGCTTATTTAATCAGAATATTTAGAAAAACAACAAAAAACAAAAAGAAAAACGAGAACGTTCACATCAGATTTTAGCGGGGGTGTGGACTGAGCGACAGGTGAGGGTAAAATGTTTTGGGCAAGCTTGACGTGGGCCGAAAATGGTCGAAGGGTCGTTCGGATCATCAGTCGAGTTATTTCGGGGGTTCGGGCCACGACAGCTTGGTTCGGGAACCGAGTTTATGTTGTCACCGAGACATTTTTTTTTCCCAAACAAAATCTTCGAAAACCGAATTGTTCGAGAAGGGAGTCGTTCGAGAACCGAGGTACCACTGTACAGGCAAAAACTATCTTTAAAAACAAACAAACTTGTTCTTGAAACAATGACCCGGCATGGCCAAGCGTGTTAAGGCGTTCTACTCGTAATCCGAGGGTTGCGGGTTCAAATCTCGGTCGCACCAAACATGCTCGCCCTCCCAGCCGTGGGGGCGTTATTAGCTACACTAGGGCTATCTGCGCTAGCCATCTCTAATTTTGCAGTGTAAGGCTAGAGGAAAGGCAGCTACTCATCATTACCAACCGCCAACTCTTGGGCTACTCGTTTACCAATGAATAGTGGGATTGACTGTAACATTATAACGCCCCCACGGCTGAAAGAAGTGAACATGTTTGGTGTGACGGGAATTCGAACCCGCGACCTTCGAATTACGAGTCGAGTGCCTTAACCCACCTGGCCATTCCGGGCCATATATTGAAGAGAGAGAGAGAAAACGAATATGTATTGGGGGAGTAATATATTCCGGATCTGGATCCGATTTGGGGAGGACTATCTTGTGGGAAGATTCTATCTCCTTTTAAAAATTCCAGTAAATCAATTTGTTATTTTTTGAAATATACATAGATGTATAAAGACCAAAATCCGATACAAGAAATATTTTTTACAACAATAAAAATGTAATATTTACATTTTTAATCATCTGTACTTTTGTGACGATCCCAATTTCCCTGTATTAAATCTTACAGACCATTAATCTACAACTGGTTTGTGTTGTTTTAATAAAACAACATCTGTTATGAAGGAGTTTGTTACTTACACTTAGAGCTTATTGCGCAACTAAATATTTAATACATTTCGAAAAATATAATTGGATAAAAAATAAATAACTCGACAGAACTTTCTCATTTAGCAAATAACTTTCAACTTACACACTTGTGTGTTTTGGGGTTTTAGTTGAGTACAAAGCTACATTTGTTTGTTGGTTTTGAATTTCGCGCAAAGCTACTCGAGAGCTATCTGCGCTAGCCGTCCCTAATTTAGCAGTGTAAGACTAGAGGGAAGGCAGCTAGTCATCACCACCCACCGCCAACTCTTGGGCTACTCTTTTACCAATGAATAGTGGGATTGACCGTCACATTATAACGCCCCCACGGCTGAGAAGGCGAGCATGTTTTGGTGCGACCGGGATTCGAATCCACGACCCTCGGATTACGAGTAGAACGCCTTAACACGCTTTGCCATGCCGAGCCTCAAAGCTACATAATAGGCTATTTGTGCTGTGCCCACTGCGAATAACGAAACCTGGAGTTTCTAACGTACGCAGAGGTCCCATCGTGCCGCTAGGGGGCTACATATAATGCATCACATTGAGTCGTTTTGATTTTCGTTTTGCAACACTCGGTGTAGAGAAGATACGAAACCATCGATTGAAATCACTTGTTTTATATCTAGAATACACAGCAAATCTTAAAATTAATTAACGGTTTTAATTACAGTATAAGTGGAATTGTTGATTAATGTTTTTGTCACTCGTATGCTGTTTCAGACCTTTTCCTGTACAAAGTCATATAACACAATCAACGTAGTACATAAATACGTTATAAATACGTTTTAACTATATTTCCAATGTGAACAGTGTACATCGCATTAGTAACTCAACAATTTAAACTCGCTCAAGATGGCGCTGGAGATTAATTTGGTTTTTGGTAGTTCAAAACGTCACAAACGCAGTTGAGAACAGATTCTTTCTTGTTAACGTCAGCTACTGGTTCATTCTTTCCTAACGTGTGCTATAAAAACCCTATTTAGTGGTTGGTGTGGATTTATACTGCTTTACCTAATTATATAAAACTGCAAAAAAATACACACAAACAAAAACAACTCCAGATTGGATTAGAAAAACGAAAAAGTAGTCTTAACCTTGTCACATGAAAATGATATGTCAAGTCATCCAGAATAGCTGGTTGGGTTAGAAAACCGAAAGATAGATTTAACCTTGTCACATGAAAATGATATGTCAAGTGATTCCAGAATAGCTGGTTGGATTAGAAAACCGAAAGATAGATTTAACCTCGTCACATGAAAATGGTATGTAAAGTGATTCCAGAATAGCTGGTTGGATTAGAAAACCGAAAGATAGATTTGACCTCGTCACATGAAAATGGTATGTCAAGTCATTCAGAATAGGTAGGTGGTTGGGTTAGAAAACCGAAAGATATATTTAACCTTGTCACATCAAAATGGTATGTCAAGTCATTCAGAATAGCTGGTTGGGTTAGAAAACCGAAAGATAGATTTAACCTTGTCACATGAAAATGATATGTCAAGTGATTCCAGAATAGCTGGTTGGGTTAGAAAACCGAAAGATAGATTTAACCTTGTCACATGAAAATGATATGTCAAGTGATTCCAGAATAGATGGTTGGATTAGAAAACCGAAAGATAGATTTAACCTTGTCACATGAAAATGGTATGTAAAGTAATTCCAGAATAGATGGTTGGATTAGAAAACCGAAAGATAGATTTGACCTCGTCACATGAAAATGGTATGTCAAGTCATTCAGAATAGGTAGGTGGTTGGGTTAGAAAACCGAAAGATATATTTAATCTTGTCACATCAAAATGGTATGTCAAGTCATTCAGAATAGCTGGTTGGGTTAGAAAACCGAAAGATAGATTTAACCTTGTCACATGAAAATGGTATGTAAAGTGATTCCAGAATAGCTGGTTGGATTAGAAAACCGAAAGATAGATTTGACCTCGTCACATGAAAATGATATGTCAAGTCATTCAGAATAGCTGGTTGGGTTAGAAAACCGAAAGATAAATTTAATCTTGTCACATCAAAATGGTAACCAAATCTTTCAGAGTTGTTTGTTAGATTAAAAAAACATTAAAGTTTAAAGGTAGATTTAACCCCGTCACATTAAAATGATAGACCAAATCATCCAATGTAACCAGTTGAATTAGTAAAACATAAAGTAAACTTAACGTCATCACATCAAAATGGTTTGCCAAACCCTGCAGAAGTAATAATAGAAGCACAAGAGTATTGGTTCTACTGAATTATATTCTGGTAATGGAATTATCTCATTACTAGTAACTTTAGAAAAAGCAATTGAATCATCTAGTCACCTATAATTAGGTCTAGCATATATATATTACTGTATAAATTGATATTATGAAACACAAGTGCTCCTATGATTTGGTTGACAGGTGCTAAATCATGCCATTAACTGTATGGTTACAAAGCAAAGTAGCTTAAAGTTTTTCACCCATATTTCAAACTCCTTGTGAGCGATGGGAGACTTGTCTAATCCAGTTGGATAGAGATAGTATTATACCTGTAGGATAAAATTTGGATAGGATAATTAGGAAATAAACACAAAGCTATACAACTGGCTGTCTGTGCTCTGATTACCATGGATATCGAAACTCTTTGTTTTTTATCGGTGTGAGTTCACAGACCCTGTACCACTTGGGGGCGTTGAACAAAGATTCTGAGTTCGAGCTTCTCAATCCCGGAGTTGTTGTTTCTCGTTTCTCACGTAACGACTTTGTCGCTCACAATATTATTTCATAAAGTGTAGTTTCTTTGAATCACGATATAAACTCCATGTATTTACACTATTAACAATGACCTAAGAATCTCATCTTTAGGGCAAAGATGATCTGTTAAACCTGGTTACGCTATTAACAATGACCTGAGAGACTCATCTTTAGGGCAAAGATAACTGGTTAAATCTGGTTAGGTTATTAACAATGACATAAGAATCTCATCTTTAGGGCAAAGATGATCTGTTAAACCTGGTTACGCTATTAACAATGACCTGAGAGACTCATCTTTAGGGCAAAGATAACTGGTTAAATCTGGTTACGCTATTAACAATGACCTAATAAGCTCATCTTTAGGGCAAAGATAACTGGTTAAAACTGGTTACACTTAACATTAACCTAAGAAGTTAGTTCATCTATAGGGTAAAGATAACTGGTTAAACCTGGTTACGCTATGATAAATAAACTACAAAGCTCAACTGTATGTAAAGAGAACTGGTTAAACCTGGCTACGCTATGATAAATAAACTACAAAGCTCAACTGTATGTAAAGAGAACTGGTTAAATCTGGCTACGCTATGATAAATAAACTACAAAGCTCAACTGTATGTAAAGAGAACTGGTTAAACCTGGCTACGCTATGGCAAATAAACCACGTAACTCGTCTGTAAGAAAAGTTATAGATCAAACACATTCACCGTAAGTAGGACTTTATTTATATGCATGTTGTATTATTTAAAGTATAAAGCTCGTCTGTAAAAACAAACAAACTAAATATATCCAAGTTTTATGTTAGTGTTGAGCGGAGAAAGGAAACGACTCACCTGTGGGCTTAGGAAAAGGCAAATTTAAACTGGTCGGTTCGTGTTGGAAAACTTCAGGTATGGAGGTTGCGCTGACCATTGTCGAATTGAGAACAGAGTCAATAGACATTATTTAAAAACAAAACAACAAATACAACAGTGACCGTCTACAAACACGACGTTAATATACACTAATTTGAAGACAGCATCGAAGGGTTATCGATTTTTTTTTTCACTCGTCATGCTTCCAGCACTTTCTCTTCAAATTTCTCCAGCGTCTCGTGAACGTCTATTGAAACTTAGAGGCTCATATAACACCGGACTGTTTTAAGGCCTTGTTAGAATAAGACACGTCACCTTCAATAACCAAATATTCTATTGCCGCCGTTGGATCGTGGTTGAATAGGCACGTGTAATTAATATTATACTGTGAGGCTTGGTGCACGAATACGGTTTTCCGATGTAACTCAACTGTCATGTCCCCAGTTGCGATATATCCAAGGTATTTATTTCCTTCTACACTCTCAAACCTTACTGGTTATAACTCACGGAACACGCAAGTGATGCGTCACTTCAGAGCGTAAAATCACACACTTCTGTGTCCGCGAACCAACCCGACTTTCTGGAAACACCCGACCACGAACAAGACCTGAACTGATCGATAATGAAGTCACCCTTTATCGTCGCAGGGGGCCACTGGTTTGATCTCCGTGTTCTTCTGAAGTCAGTTTTTCTTCGTTATCCGAGGGATTGGAAAAGGCGTGGCACTGCACAAACAGATCAGCATAAGAACATTAATGCTTTTGTTATACTCTAGGTGGCGTCAGTGGAAATCAGCATAAGAACATTAATGCTTTTGTTATACTCTAGGTGGCGTCAGTGGAAATCAGCATAAGAACATTAATGTTTTTGTTATACTCTAGGTGGCGTCAGTGGAAATCAGCATAAGAACATTAATGCTTTTGTTATACTCTAGGTGGCGTCAGTGGAAATCAGCATAAGAACATTAATGCTTTTGTTATACTCTAGGTGGCGTCAGTGGATATCAGCATAAGAACATTAATGCTTTTGTTATACCCTAGGTGGCGTCAGTGGAAATCAGCATAAGAACATTAATGCTTTTGTTATACTCTAGGTGGCGTCAGTGGATATCAGCATAAGAACATTAATGCTTTTGTTATACTCTAGGTGGCGTCAGTGGAAATGTGTTGTTGGTTAACTGTTACTGATGGTCTGTACACCATTATAAAATACATTACAAAACTATATACATTAAATCTATATTGTGCGAAACTACTACAGTTTAATAAAATGAAAGTTTGGGCCAACGTAAAATAAAACACTAAGAAAACAAGTAAACAAACTTAATAAGTGTTCTTTATTTCGATTTTGTACACTGAAAACAGTTGAAATCTTATTACGGCTACATTCAAACTGAGACAAATATAGACTGATTATTTTCAATTACGGAGGTCTCCACAAGCAAACACATTTTTGTTGCTGTTGTTGTTGATACGGCGCAAAGCTACTGCTGTACGCTGGTTGTTAGCGTATAAAGTTTTAAGATATACCGCTAGGGGGCGCCTAGGGGAAGGAAAATTATGTACTTCACGAAGCGTAATAAGTTAATGACAAAGAATATTTCCTCGTCACGTGTCAGTGGTTCTTTTCAGGTTTTAATCAAAAGGAAACTGTTTATGTTTGTTGTTGTTTGTTATTAAGCCTAAAGCTACACGAAGGGCTATCTGTGATCTGCTCAGCACGAATATCGAAACACGGTTTCTGGTCGTATAAGTCTGCAGACATACTATGTTACTGGGGGTGGGGATTCTTTTCGAATAACACAACATTTCAGCCGAAGTTATAATTAAAGTCTTCGGATGGAGAAATTACAATACGCAACAGTTTACTTGCGACATTATTCAAGCATGTGACGGCGAGTACATTTCCTGAGTTTATTTATCGTCTGATAACCCAACATGTATCAATGAAAAATGTTTGTTTGTTTTGTTTGTTTTGGAATTTCGCACAAAGCTACTCGAGGGCTATCTGTGCTAGCCGTCCCTAATTTAGCAGTGTAAGACTAGAGGGAAGGCAGCTAGTCATCACCACCCACCGCCAACTCTTGGGCTACTCTTTTACCAACGAATAGTGGGATTGATCGTCACATTATAACGCTCCACGGCTGAAAGGGCGAGCATGTTTGGCGCGATGGGGATGCGAACCCGCGATCCTCAGATTACGAGTCGCACGCCTTAACGCGCTTGGCCATGCCGGGCCTAATGAAAAATGTATTCTCAAGACGGCTGGTATGGGTATTAAAACTTTAATTAAGATAAAGTACAGAACAACGTTTGACCTTTTTGGGTCATCTTTAGGTTCAGGTTAACGACGGATCAGTTAAATATCAGTAAAAGTCGACCCCTGGCATGGCCAGGTGGTTAAGGCACTCGACTTATAATCTGAGAGTCGAGGGTTCGAAGCCCCGTCACATTAAACATACTTGCCCTCTCAGCCGTGGGGCGTTATAATGTGACGGTCAGTCCCACTATTCGTTGGTAAAAGAGTAGCCGAAGAGTTGATGGTGGGTGGTGATGACTAGCTGTTTTCTTTCCAGTCTTACCTTACTAAATTAGGGACGACAAGCGCATATAACCCTCGAGTAGCTTTGCGCGAAATTCTAAAACAAACAAACAAACAGTAAAAAAAATTCTTAGTCCGTTAGTTACATCAAGAAGTGTATTATGCTTTTATTGTTGTTGTTATTGTTTTGGCTAAGCACAAAGCTACACAATGGGCTATTTGTTCTTTTCCCATCGTGGCTATCAAAACCCGGTTTCTAGAGGTGAAAGGTCAGATGCTGTATTACAATGATCTTCTTTAACATTGGGTTCGTTACATGACTTCCAGGTTAAAAAGTTCAAGGTCACGTAGGCTGCTAGAAAGTCCAGTGCAGGGGTTCCTAGATTTTCTCAGCGCAACGCTACCTAGTTTTGAACCCCACCAGAAAGATGGCCACCGTTCGAGTACAATACGTTAACTTCCATGCAAAAGACTATTATTAAGTCGAACTATTTGCTTGTTTTGAATTTCGCGCAAAGCTACACGAGAACTATCTGCGCTAGCTGTTCCGAATTTAGCAGTGCAAGACTAGAGAGAAAGCAGTTAGTCATTACCACCTATCGCCAACTCTTGAAGCTACTCTTTTACCAACGAATAGTGGGATTGGCCGTAACGTTATAATGCCCCCTTAGTTGAAAGGATGAGCATGTATGGTGTGACGGGGATTCAAAGCCGTGACCCTCAGATTACAAGTCAAATGCCCTAACCACTTGGCCTTGCCAGGTCAAGTCGAACTAGACAGCTGGTTGATCAGTTGCTGGCGTATCACAAGGTTTTACTGTGTTACTTAATTTTATAATTATTTACCTACGTTATTACCACATAAAATAGCTGCTTATACTGTCTTTTACTGCCGCAAATTTAAAATTGTAGTTTACATTTAATAAAATTAAAGCAGTTTGTTCGGGAGTTTTAGCGTAAAGCCACACAAAGAGCCATCTGGGTATAACCGTCCCTGATTTGAAGCTGATAGACTAGATTCCAGGGTTAGCCACCCAGATAACAAAGAGAACCATCTTTTTTCAAGTTCGATAAATACGCAAAATAATGAGAGCCGCAACGGCTGCAGCCCCGATTTCAATAATTGGATAGCGACAAAGGTCAAAGAGCTGTAGGTTACCAACACCTGGACAAGAGAGAAGGCAGCCAAAACATCCTATCACCAACGTTTGGGCTACCCTTCCTCAATCTAATACAGTGAGATTAGACCATCAATATTATAGCCCCACCACACATACAGTCTTGCTGAAGCGGACCACAAACCTTCCGATTCCCAGTCTGAGCACATTAACCACTAAGCCACGCCCAGCCCATGGAAACAGTTAAGTTGTTGGAAAGGCGTGCCTCGTTTTATGTTTTCTTTTAATCAGATCGCCATAGTTTTTAAAAACATAAAACCATATTACCTATATTTTCAACGCTATACACCAATTTGATAATGAACGGCGGGGAACTGCCTCCAGAAAGGAAGAAGGAAAGTGGATTGATGTGAAGCAAGTGGAAGTTACATCTTCTCATAACATCATGGCGTGTGAATGACGAAGGGGCATATTGGGAACTCGCCTCATATACGGCAACACAAATGTGAGGTTAGACTAGCTTCATTCTATGCTTGGGAAATCACTACATGGTAATTACAACAAGGATGGCTGTCACTGTACAGTCAAGAAGCTAAATACTCGCGTCAGGAATAATTTAGTTTTATTCATTGGTCTAAACATCGCAGAACCAGATGATGCAATATGTTCTGACGTGGTAAAGTTTAGAACTAAACATTGCAGAACCAGATGCTGCAACGTGTCCTGATGTGTTAAAGTTTAGAACTAAACATTGCAGCACCAGATGCTGCAACATGTCCTGATGTGTTAAAGTTAGGACTAAACATTGCAGAACCAGATGCAGCAACATGTCCTGATGTGTTAAAATTTAGAACTAAACATTGTGTAACCAGATGCTGCAACATGTCCTGATGTGTTAAAGTTTAGGACTAAACATTGCGGAACCAGATGCTGCAACATGTCCTGATGTGTTAAAGTTTAGAACTAAACATTGCGGAACCAGATGCTGCAACATGTCCTGATGTGTTAAAGTTTAGAACTAAACATTGTGGAACCAGATGCTGCAACATGTCCTGATGTGTTAAAGTTTAGAACTAAACATTGCATAACCAGATGCTGCAACATGTCCTGATATATTAAAGGTTAGAATAATCTCGTGAATCGGAATGACAAAGTGCCACTATTAGAACTATGAATGCATTGAATCATAGAATTCGAATCGAGTCTTAATAAACCATTGCAAGATATGAAGCTATACGAAGAACATAACACATCCAAGAACATCAGAAACAGTCGCCTTTGAGGCAAGATGTAGGAACTATGATGTTAAGTTCTCACAAAGAGATAAAGTACCATCTCACTTAGAGAACTTAAGTAGGTCTCCAACTGATTATTATCACAGGCTAGCGATATACATTATCTTGTGGACCTCATGTCTTAAGCCTAACAAGCAAGATATATGATTGATACTGGAGGCGCAACCTCTAGTACTATTGTGATTATCCAGATGACTCTTACTTGTAAAACAGGTTGAGACGCACAAGGAAAAATTAAATATGTCACCCCCCACCAAATCCTGGAATTGTGAGGAGCAACTTTTAAACCTATATTGTCAACGTCGTAATTTAGTTTTTCTCTAGACAGAGCTGCTAATTAAGATAATAAAAGTAGTCTTGGAATACTAAGAAAATTTTTTATCTGAAAGCTTCATGGAGTTTGGAGAAACGAGAGTGCGTTTGATAAATCGAGTAATTACTGTGTTGCTAATTCATTAAACTATTCAGGGAATAATTTAGTCCGGTGTTTATAGTGAGTGTTATCACATCCGTTGTGCTATTCAGTTACTGGGTGCGTCATGGGTTTATTTACCTACTAAAGCTAATTAAGTTAGATGTATGTCTCGCAGCTTGTAGTGAAATGTTGTATTTGAAGTAACGCCTATCATTAGTCTCGAAGTTTCTGTTCAGATGTTGTTTGTGATGTAAGGCCTACATGTGAATGTTGCTTTTAAAAAAAATGTTACTCATTAATTATTTATCGACACATAGACTAGACTTCACAGTATTTTCACCAAATAATTTAAAAGACCTCACCCAACAACAGATCTTATTCATTCGTTTTGTCAACTATGTGCTTAAGCTATGCCAAAGTTACTACTGCCTTATTCTGACGTCATATTTCCAGTTTCCAAGGCAACAGAATTTATCTTCTTCACCAAATGAATTTTCGAAATTATTGGTTTTTCTTGCGATTGCTGTACCAAAACGCTAGAACCTACAGCTGTCAGTAACGACTTAAAAGACAAACATGCGAATATTTACTATTAGATAGATGGCAGCACTTTCGTCATAATTCAGAAAAACGTGTTTTGATAACAACGACTACAAAAAAAACAACACCAACAAACTATTTCAATTTAACACACTGTCAGTTAATGATGCCATCATAAATAGACACCTTTACTTTTTCTGATACCCTGAGAAAACTATATGAACGTATGTAGGTCTCACGGGTACGTCTTCAACGTTTTGATTCTCGTATATCGACGTCTGTTTGTTTGTTTTTAGAATTTCGCACAAAGCTACTCGAGGGCTATCTGTGCTAGCCGTCCCTAATTTAGCAGTGTGAGACTAGAGGGAAGGCAGCTAGTCATCACCACCCACCGCCAACTCTTGGGCTACTCTTTTACCAACGAATAGTGGGATTGACCGTAACATTATAACGCCCCCATGGATGAAAGGGCGAGCATGTTTAGCGCGACGCGGGCGCGAACCCGCGACCCTCGGATTACGAGTCGCACGCCTTACGCGCTTGGCCATACCAGGGCGATATCGACGTCATACGTCTTTCATTTCCTGAACTGTGATACTGTGTTTTAGTATTTCTAAGTCCAACGCACTTGGTATTGTATCCCAAAAGTTGTTTTTGCCCCTGTGTCTTATGCTTTCCTGTTTAACACGTTTTATCTCGATCTTTTTGTTGTTGTTTTTCCGCAAAGCTACACGATGCTTATTTGTGCTAACCGTTCCTAATTTAGCGGTGAAAGAATAGAGCGAAGACGGTTAGTCATCACCACCAACTCTTGAACTACTCTTTTTACGAACAAATAATGAAGATTGACTGTTACTTATAACGCCCCGGCAGATTAAAGAGCGTGGATGTCTTGCGAGTCAGGCACCATAACTACTTTGTTATACTAACCCTTGATCTTTAGGATATTTCATTTCGATTCTAACAAATGTCATGGAAAACCCTCAACTTTGAGGACGATATAATTTTAACAATCGACGCTAATATTCAGTTAAGGGCACCCGTATAGATTGACAGGTTCAGCTATCAGGTTTTCAGCATTTCAAAGTCATAAATGACCGTGATGTGTGTGTTTGTGTTTTCTTATAGCAAAGTCACATGAGGCTATCTGCTGAGCCCATCGAGGGGAATCGAACCCCTCATTTTAGCGTTGTAAATCCGTAGACTTACCGCTGTGTTAGCGGGGGGCTATGTCCTTGATACACACAGTGGCTAAAATGGCTGACTGTGGATTAGTTGACTTGAGATTCACGTCTCGTTACTACCAAATAATAAAATCATATCGCGCTCCCCACACACATTGGGTGTGTTATAAGAGTGACAGTGAAATCCCAGTCTGTGATTAGAGTAACCCACGAGTTGGCGGTAGGTGTTATTAACTACTTCCCTTCCCTCTCGTATGTCACTTCCAAATTAAGAACGACTATCACAGATGATCCTCGAGTAACTTTACATAAAAAGAACGTCAGTAAACGGCCATGTTCCTTTAACCGTCTCGATAATGTTGCTTTGGACGACAACAAATATTTAATATTGAATCTTTCTACAACAATCCTTCAAGATATCTTCTACTTTTGTTTTTCTACCAACCCGTCTCTCTTTTGTACAGATGCTTTCAAATATCAACAGAAGTCTATGAGTTTCTTAAATATCCGATCTTTGTATTTAGCCTTGGTACGTTAAAACATAAAACATCCAACGCTCAGGCATCTTTTGACAAGAGAACTTTATGAATTATTGAAGTCCTGATGTAATTAAAGAACTAGTACAGCCTAGAAGGAATGTCTCTGATATTACAAAATTCGAGCTACTTACTTATCAAGACAAAATAGATACATACGTATATTTCATCTGCCTAGGTTCAAAAGCCCCTTGGAATGTCGTCGCAGTTCGCTGCAGTTTGGAAATTGTTAAAGTAATTATAAAGTCTGAACTCGTGTAATTATAAAGATGATCCACAGTGTGTGTGTGTATGTTTTATCATCCCTCATTCAGTTGGTACGATCAATCTTCGTAAATTGTTGTTGTGATAACCGAAATTTGTCTGGAAGTGTACTGGAGTTATTTTGCCCCAGGATTTGTTTGTTTGTTTGTTTTAGAATTTCGCGCAAAGCTATACGAGGACTATCTGCGCTAGCCGTTCCTAATTTAGCAGTGTAAGACTAGAAGGAGGGCAACTAGTCACCACCACCCACCACCAACTCATGGGCTACTTTTTTACTAACGAATAGCAGGATTGACCACAACATTATAACACTCCCACGACTGAAAGGGCGAACTTATTCGGTGTGATAGGGATCCAAACCCGCGACTCTCAGATTACGAAATGAGCGTCCTAACCACCTGGCTATGCTGGATTTTGCCTCGGGATGCTTGCCTGAGAATGATAATAAACAACTTCTTAAATGGGGCACATTTCGACTTTAATAACATAAGCAATTAGTCAGTCAAATAAGTCACTTATTACCTTCCACAAAGTAAGGTATGAAATAGCTTCTGATGAGATCATTTTAGAATTAATAACAAAAGGAAGGAGATAGGTGATTTAACTTTGTCCATTTGTTTTATCAAAGTTACCCTAAAGAGGGCGTTTTTGCTTTGGGGTTTATGTGCTTGATTTATATACCCAGTTTTTACCATTGTAAGTGAAGTTCAGGTTATTGCTATATGTGCTTGCAACGTGCAAATTTATTAACTCATTATCTCCATTTGTGCTTTAATTATAAATAGCGCCTGATTTAGTTTTATTAAAATCACCTAAAGCCGACAAACCTGTACCACTAATCTAATGATTCCAGTTCTAACACTGTTATCCGATACATCATCATTCCAGATCTGTTTCTAAGGAACATGTTTAAATGAATGTTCAAAAGAAAAACAAGTAATTTTAAAATGAAAGTTCAGCAAATTTCAAACCACGTGACACTATCTAATTACCTCTGTCTTGCACGTGACAGTGGCGCAATTGGTTAGCGCACGGTACTTATAAGACAGTACTTGTGGGATATGCAGGGGTTGTGAGTTCGAGCCTCACCTCGGAAATGTACGTTTTCATGGCCAAGCGCGTTAAGGCGTTCGACTCGTAATCCGAGTGCCGCTGGTTCGAATCCCGATCGCACCAAACATGCTTGCCCTCTCATCCGTGGTAGGCGTTATACTGTTACGATCAATCCCACTATTCGTTGGTAAAAGAGTAACCCAAGAGTTGGCGGTGGGTGGTGATGACTAGCTGCTTTCCCTCTAGTCTTACACTGCAAAATTAGGGACGGCTAACGCAGATAACCTTCGAGTAGCTTTGCGCGAAATTCAAAACAAACAAACTTCAACATAATTTTATTTAAAGCATTAGGATAGTTGTTATAGGTTCGTTGTTTTCTCAACTGGCTTAGTTTATTAAATTGTTTTAATGTGTTCTTAAATAAAGGTTCATCATTTTGTATGTAGATTTAATTATATGAATGAACTTAATCAAATTGGCTAATATTTTATTTAATAATCAAACAAATGTCTTCAAAGCATCCCCAGATTAAAGCATGGACTCAGCGGGCTGAAGCCCAGGGCCTCACATTAATTAGGGGTCCTCAAGCTATGATTACAAATGTATTGCACGTAGAGGTTCTGTCTCGAGAGGGCCTCTGTAAGTTTAAAAGACTAGGCCCAATGAAACTCTTATCCAGCTTTTCTTCAAAGTGACGTTTAAAGGATTTGTATGCTTTATCTTACAGTAAAATTTGAAATTTTAAGAACTTAATTTTGCGTTATTGAATGTGTCTAGTACAACTAAACTTCGTAATAGAAATAAAACTCTTAATATTAACAAATTTCGAAAACATTTACGATGTATTTGATTTTTATGAAGTTTAACATCAAACTTCTAAATACATTTTATTTTCAATAATACGAAAATTATAATCCACATGTACTTTAACAAGAATCTAAGCCAGCAGAACTTGGATGGCAGTAACGATTTTAATGATTCTGTTACAATTGAGATTTCCATTACGTTTTGACTGGTTTATCGGCTTTTAGTAACTACAGTATTAAATAGAGGAACTGGCTGTCACTAGGAAATAGCTTTGTATTAATGAAACCTTACAAATGAAATGGTGTTGCCATAAACATCAGTTATGTGGATATTTAGATAACTGTCTGTGGATAAATATATGTGCGCAGTAACAGGAAGTTCGCGGATCCTCTATAAACAGGAGTTTCTCTATTTGTGAAGCCCAGCGTGGCCAGGTTGTTAAAACACTCGACTCGTCATCTGATGGTCGTGGGTTCGCACCCCCGTCACACCAAACATGCTCGCTCTTTCAACCGTTGGGGCGTTGTAATGTGACTGTAAATCCCACTGTAATTTAGTGAATTACGAAACACAGATTTAATAAACAAAAGTTATAATACAATAATATAAATTCCACTTCAACCTCTCCGAATTTTAAGTTTCTCACAGTAATAATAAACTATACTTTAAACACAAACCTGTGCCCCGATATCCTATTAAACACGTTGCATAATTTGCTCCGTGGAGAACGTAAACAACTATATAAAAAAAAAAAATTACAGGGAAAAGCCAAACGGCGCCTGCGCAAATGAAAGTGAAAGCTAAAATTACAAAAGAGGTGTGTGTTTTCTTTTAGAAAAGCCACCTTGGGATATCTTTTAAGTCTATCAAGGGGAATCGAAGGCCTGATTTTAGCGTTTTCAATCTGTAGATTTACCGCTCTACCTGGGAGGCGCAAAAATTACAAGAGAACTTGGGAAGTTATCGGAAAGTAAAACTACTGTTGTCATAATTGGAAGAGAGACCTTTAAGGGTTCTTACATGAAAGTTAGAAGCATGGAAATTCTGTTATAATCCACATGAATTTAACATTGTTATTCTATGTTAAGTTCTGTTAAAGATATTGTGAAACCTGCTCTCAGAGAACTCCACCATTATTTTAAGTATAAACAGACTCTAGGGTTTCTGATACAGGTAAAAATAAAGAGGTGGCCCTTAGCTCAGTTGGCCAAAGGGCAGTGAAGGTTATGAAAGAGTTCATCTGTAACTACAGCCCAACATGCTGACAAGAATGACTGAGGATTCTAACTAAGAAACAAGTTGTTATTCGTTCAAGAAAATCAAAGAGGAAGACACCTGGTGTGCACTTTCTGCATTTAACACTAGGTGAAAATTAAACATAGAAACTTGTTGATTAATATTACGCTATAGCCTTGAAAAGTGTAGACAAAATGAAAAATGTTATGTGAACTAGAAAACAGTGGAAAACCGCAACGTGAAACAACAAGGATTCAGTAAGTGCAAACAAAATAATTCTTCATAGGGAAGAAGAGGTGTACGCTGAACCTAACGCCCCCTGGTCCAAAACACAGGAAACTTCCTCCAAATTTTAATTTATTTTAGTATAAGTAAATACCTATTAAACTTTATTACTTGAAATGTCCAGCTAAATACTTTGTTTGTTTTGGAATTTTGCATAAAGCTACTCGAGGGCTATCTGTGCTAGCCGTCCCTAATTTAGCAGTGTAAGACTAGAGGGAAAGCAGCTAGTCATCACCACCCACCGCTAACTTTTGGGCTACTCTTTTACCAACGAATGGTGCGATTGACCGTCACATTATAACGCCCCCATGGATGAAAGGGCGAGCATGTTTGGCGCGACCGGGATGCGAACCCACGACCCTCAGATTACGAGTCGCACGCCTTAACACGCTTGGCCATGCCAGGCCCCAGCTGAATACAAAATTGTTGTTAAAAAAGTGATTTACGTACATATAATTCATAACGAACATTGATGTAACGAGTGCATAATATCCAGTTTATTGTTATAAGTTGAATAAATATTCGTTTCAACGTACGAGTTCTTGCCTTAACGCGTCTAGTTTGTTTGGTTCTTTTAATTTCGAGCAAAGCTACACGAGGGCTATCTGCGTTAGCCGTCCCTAATTTAGCAGTGTAAGACTAGAGGGAAGGCAGCTAGTCATCACCACCCACTACCAACAATTGGGCTGCTCTTTTACCAATGCATAGTGGGATTGATCGTCACATTATAACGAGCCCACGGCTGAAAGAAGCGAGCATGTTCGGTGTGATAGAGATTCGAACCCGCGGCCCACGTCCAGTTTATTGACGTGAATATGAGAAAGATCCGCCAGGAATAATAAAAACGGATTTCCTAAACAAATCCTGGTAACGGGCATGTTAGAGTAAGTTTATATTTATTATTATGTGTTTTAAGATTAAATATTTCATCTAATAATAACTGAGTTAAAGGAATATCAGTAGAAAACCAAATCCATTTTGCTCTCTTTTCTATTCAAATATTTGGGTGACTTAAGCAACTGTACAGAGACCATAAGTTTTATACACGTCACTGCCGCTGAGGGTTGCATATTGTTTGTGACTGTTACACCACTCACTGTAAAGAATTACCCAGAATAAATTTATTCCACCATAAAATCAGCTCACGTTCAGAGATTTAAACAAATATCTACAAACTGTAGTTTCAACTATACGTGTACGTTTAATTCAATATTTTAAAATTATATTAAATTATGATGATAAAGTGTGATAACAGAGGGCGTAAGTTGAAATCACTCTTGCGTCAATAATGCAAAGCTGTGTTGTTGGAATAATTTTACTGTTAACAGCTAAATAGTTTCAAGTCTGACGTTGGATGCCCCCCGCTAGTACAATGGTAAGTCTCCGGATTTACAACGCTAAATTCAGGGGTTCGATTCCCCTCGGTGGGATGAGGAGATAGCCTGATGTGGCTTTGCTATAAGAAAAAAAAACTGCCACTGGAGAGCATCAATATTATAGATTTCCTTTGTAGCTTTAGCTTATTAGCATTTATCATTACACTTCTAAACACATACACATAACTCGCAGTGGATTAGCCATTAGTCTGCTGGCTTACGACACAGCACAGATAGCTTATTGCGCTGATCAACAACTTAACCTACTGCTGTGACATATTTGCTACTGTGTTGCCGTCTAGTGAACTTTATGTAAATTATTGCTTTAAACAGAGTATACGACGTGTTAGTGATTCAGCTGCTAGTTTTAATAATGACAGTAAAGTGGAAATGTTGTGGTAATCATCAAGTAGCTTTAACAACCACGATAAAGTAGACACATTATAGTAAGACGTGTAACAACTACACTGTGATACTTTTTTATAAACCAAGGATAGGCCTTTGTGTAGCTTTAGGCTTAATAGAAAAGAACAACAATTGACGAAATCCTGAAACGAAGAATCGAGAAGGACTTATGACAGGGGGGACTCAAAAGAGGACCAGCACCCTGAAAAACCTAGGCATATCGATCACATACTACGTTTCAGTTTTTATTTATAATAATAAAAATTGACCGTCACATTATAACGCCCCCCACGGCTGAAAGGGCGAGTATGTTTGGCGCGACGGGGATGCAAACCCGCGACCCTCAGGTTACGAGTCGCACGCCTTAACACGCTTGGCCATGCCGGGCCATAATAAAATAAAAATAAATAAAGCTTCTATAAACACTATTATATTTGATATAATGTCCATTTTGTTGAATATTTCGATCAACTTTAGAGGTTTTATTTATTTATTTCCCTAAAACCACAATCCTGTCTATTGGTTCTAACGAAGTTGATAAGTTTCAGCCGTTGAGGCGTTATAATATGATGGTCAATCCCACTATTCGTTTGTAAAAGAGTAGCCCAAGAGTTGGCGGTGGGTGGTGATGACTAGCTGCCTTCCCTCTAGTCTTACATTACTAAATTAGGGACGGCTAGCACAGATAGCCCTCGAGTAGCTTTGCGAAATTCAAAAACAAACAAACAAGTTTCTAGCCTTATTGGATTTCTCACTTATCCTACTATAGTATCATCAACATTTGACATGTATGGAGGGTCAGGGTGCATATCAGAAGTTTCAAGTTCGAGACGCGATGCTATCGAACACATTCTGCGCTTTTATCTGTTGGTGCGTTATAAGTATGACACCTGTATGCTAGCCTGTAGGCTAGCTCCCTTCTTTTGAGACGACAGTTCAATATCAGTAACTGTTGTTCCTGAATCATAGAAGCTATGGCCTAGCCGTTCATCTTGCTCAGCGAAATTTACTGTTTATTTTGAAAACTCCAAACTGACATCTATAGCTCCTGTTAATTAACAGTAAAGACAGTTTAACAAAGTTTTGTTGTCAAACTGCCCTCAGCGCCTTGCCATAAGATGGTTCGACAATTGTTCAGGCCTAGTTTGTTTCCGAACAGTTTTCCAAACATACGAAAGCAATGTGCACACACACACATCGTTGGCAGGCAGAATTTGTTGTTTATTTTTTAGCGTACAGCTACAAAATAGATCACACGTGTTCTGCTCACTGCAGAGAACCAAACTATGAACACAAAATCTGTAGAACCAAAGCGTTGTCCGAACAATCCGTAAACATTCACACTTTCAATTAACTGTGTTTGAAATACTTCACGTTTATTTGTATGTTTGTATTAAACTGTCAATAAGAAACCGGGATTTTTAATTATAAATTTTTATTTACCCCCCACCCCAACTTTCGAGGTTATTAAATTCAAAACGGGAAACCTTTATATTATTCCAATTTAAACTTATTTTTGTTTCGCGTGTGTGCAAGTTAAACGTGTTTTTTTTCTTGCTTATAATAAAATTGAAACTAGTATTTTCAATAGTTGTGGCTTGTAACGTGTAGATTACGTATCACCACATGAATCTAATTGCAAATAATAACATTGATAAAGCGTAAGGTAAAACACTATTAAGTAATGTGACATAAAATAGGCTTTACTATGCCGGTAAAACTCGGACGTATTTAAATCATTCTTTTATATCCGGTTTTGGGTGCGGGTTGACCCTGTGGAAGAACACTGAATTTTAGAGCTGATGAACCATGCTCTAGTCCTTGCGATATCACAAAATATTCCCTGGTCTCTTAGCTGTAGATACGTTATAAGAGTGACAGTTAATCAGTTAGTGTAAGCTGTAGAGTGTTGCTGACTGGTTGCCTTTCCTTTGATCAAGAGTTTTAACTTATGGACAGCGACTCAGGATATATTTTCCGTAAATATCCAACTGTTAGTTAATTTGTAATTTGTTTATTATATTACATATATAACAATGACTCTGGTTTCTTAATTTGATCTTCGAACTTTCTAGAAGACTTACTCAGTCAAGGGAAAATCTCTGGATTAATCCATATTAACAAACTTTCCAATTTCTTACCGGCTTATTACATCGAACTACTTAGAATATGAGTTTTTTATATTACCAACCCAATCAGATTTATATATATTTATATATATATATATAATTTAAAAAAAAAACGTATAGAACAGGGGATACAGTCAGGTTAGATTTAAGCAAAGAGTGACTAGGTTTGATAGACGGTGTATCCCCAAGTCCTAATGCTTCAGATACCTCCACAACCAAGATAAATTCTTTTATTTTCACACTGTATAATTTCTACCCTGCTGTTCATGTAATAAATGTTTCGTTTCTATCTGTCTACGTGTATAAACTCATGTTTCTTAGGACATCTCTTTTTCCTATCTGATCCATTTTGTCACTTTAGAACCAAGCATGCTACCCTTTTAGCCGTGGAGTCATTATAATGTTATGGTCAGTTCCACTATTCGTTGGTAAAAGAGTAACCCAAGAGTTGGCGGTGGGTGGTGATGACTAGCTGCCTTCCATCTAGTCTTTCACTGCTACATTAGGAACTAAATGCAAAATAAACCAAAACTAATGATGTGAATGTATCACATAAAACATATAAAAATAGTTTAACTAAGAAACAAATATTAGACAGCCATAAGAGCAACATCCCTAGTCGTTAAGCGTTGCTACAGGGCACGAGAACAAAGTAATCAACAACGAAAGTAGTAGGCGTTGTTAAAGAAAGAACACACCTATCTCCCCCTATTTTTTTAAAAATTAATTTCATGTGGCGAGGAACATCAAAAGGGGAAAAAATATAAATATAAATAAAAAATATAAATTATGATGCGGATCGAGTGTTAATTTTTCTTACCTAAAGGAGGAATCCATACGCATTAGATATCAAAACAATTTAAAAATGTTTTACAACGGTCAGTAATCTAAGTACTTCAGCCTTTTAGGTTTTGAAACTATGGGTGATGTTTGTTTGTTTTTTTAATTTCGCACAAAGCTACTGGAGGGCTATCTGTGCTAGCTGTCCCTAATTTAGCAGTATAAGACTAGAGGGAAGGCAGCTAGTCATCACCACCCACCGCCAACTCTTGGGCTACTCTTTTACCAACGAATAGTGGGATTGACCGTCACATTATAATGCTCCTACGGCTGAAATGGCGAGCATGTTTGGCGCGACGGGGATGCGAACCCGCGACCCTCAGATTACGAGTCGCACGCCTTAACAGGCTTGGCCATGCCGGGCCACTATGGGTGATTATACAGACGTTGAACAAAGTGAAAACAAAATGTGATTACTATTTGTATAAAGGTGGCGCTTAAGTTATGATGTTTAATATTCAGGTTTAGTCTGTGTAGTCTTTAAATAGCTAAGCAGAATATATTATGGAATTGTACCCAACACTGTGGTTGCATTGTTTTCTCCGTTACAATAACATATAACTCACAGAAATTTAAATAAAAATACCGTCACTGTTGTAAATAGAACTGCTAATTGCTGGTGGAGTTCGCTTCGTATTTTACATAGAAAATGATTATTTTGCTCAGTTTTTGGTATCTGGTCTTTCCAAGTGTTGTAACAAGCAATATATGGGTCCGAATAGATGGATAATAATATATTTACTCATATAAATGAGTTTTGTCCAATGCCATGCTATTTTACAGGTATAATTCTCATGTGACAGGCAAGAACCTGTCACAGAGTGACACAATTCTGTCTTCTTGCGACCCTACACTTTTCAAACAATGTGACAGACAAGAACCTGTCACAGAGTGACACAATTCTGTCTTCTTGCGACCCTACACTTTTCAAACAATGTGACAGACAAGAACCTATCACAGAGTGACACAATTCTGTCTTCTTGCGACCCTACACTTTTCAAACAATGTGACAGACAAGAACCTGTCACAGAGTGACACAATTCTGTCTTCTTGCGACCCTACACTTTTCAAACAATTATATGAATATTTCAGTATATTCTAAAAGTTTTCTAACAAAAATTACTTGATCCTTCTGCAAAAGTCCAGGTGGTTCTGACGTCATCTGGAAGCGATTCGTGAGATTAATAGAGCCGCAGTTCGTTAGAAAGTGCACAATTTGGTATAATTAGTGACTTAAAGTTTGAAGACAGGATTAATGTGTAATGAAGAGAAATGTACTACATGCTTAACGTGGTAACAAATGTATAACGTATGGACAAAGTTTTGTCATCATCAGAACCCAGTAAGTAACCTTGTAAGCGTCCTTGTCTGGTGACTTCACAGAAAGTTGACTCATAGAGATTTCTGATGTATCTCAGAACGGCTGGTATGGGTATTAACACTTTTACTGATAAAGAGAGAACAATGTTTCGACCTTCCTAGATCATCTTCAGGTTAAGAAGGAGAGAGTTTGAAAGTGACCTTTGCCGGACACATGTCTTAGAGACGAGAGTATAAATGGGAACCGGATTGTAGGGGGCGTTGCTGGTTATTGAACATAAAGCTAATTTTGGTGGTAGTGAGAAGGTACTAATAGCAGTAACCAAAACTACCTACAAATAAATGACCTAAGTATGGTGAATCCCGTGTCACCAGTTCTGGCCAACATTTTCATGACACAGATTGAGTCACAAGCGATCAATTCAACCTTACACCCATCACTATACTGGTACAGATATGTTGATGAAACAATTGCTGGATTCAAATTTACAGAACACGCAATTAGGTTTTTCAGTTACGTTAACTCGATACACCCCAACATTAAGTTCACCTGTGAACAGGAAAAGCTAACCAAACAGCATTTCTTAACCTCAAGATAACTAGAACTGATGCACAATTCAAAACAGAAATCTACAGAAAAATCACCCATACTAGATTATACTGGGACTCAGCACATGAAACAAAACAAAAACTCAACATACTAATAAACCAAATAAACACAACCACAAAACTATGTTCACCTGATAAAATTAACAATGAAATCAACAAAATAAAACAATACTTCATCAACATCAACAAATGTCCTCAAAAAACTTTTAAAAACAATATACACACACATCTAGACCAACAACAAACAAACAACAGTAAATACCAAGATACAACAAACTACAAAACCTTATACTGCTGTATACCATATGTTCCTGATATCAGAGAAAGAATAGCCAGCATTTGGCAAAAATTAGTAACAAAATATGACATTCCAGTTAATACCAAATTTATTCAAAAACCAGGCACAAAACTGAGGTCTATACTATGTAAAAACTACATTGACAAACACCACACCAACATTATTTATAAAATACAATGTGATAACTGCCACGACCTCTATATTGGAGAAACAAGTAGAAAAATGGAAACTAGGTTAAAAAACAAAACAAAAAACACCACATGTTTTTGAACATTGCATAAACGCAACATAACCATAGAAAACACCCAGATATTAAGTAGGGAAACAAATATAAATAAATACAAAATCAAAGACGCCCTTATACAGAAAATAAAACCAAAAGTAAACCAATATAATGTAATACCTTTATACCTATACTAATTAATAACTTAACATACACCTGCAACGCTCCCTACAGTCCCGTACCTGTTTATACTCTCGTCCCTAAGACATGTGTCCTTCAACGGTCACTTTCAAACTCTCTCTTTCTTAACCTGAAGATGACCTAGGAAGGTCATAACGTTGTTCTCTCCTTGTCAGTAAAAGTGTTAATATCCATACCAGCCGTTCTGAGATACATTTTTATTTCAAGCAAGTTTCTCGTCATCAAGAAAGACTTCTGAATTGATTCCCATTAGGATTACGTACAACCCGACAGAAGTATCCTTTTATAGAACTCAATATCGAGGTATAATAGATTAATCGGGAAACGCTGTTCGTAACTTCTTCGGTTTGAGGTTATATAAACAAGGTACTCGTGTTGAATAATATGCTGCACAGTAAGAGAGTGTAGTGAGTGTATATTAATATTGTACTGCACGGTAAGAGAGTGCAACGAGTGTAAATTAGTAACATACTGCACAATTAGAAAGTGCAACGAGTATATATTTGTAATAAACTGCTCAGGAAGATAGTGCAACGAGTGTATATTTGTAATAAACTGCTCAGGAAGATAGTGCAACGAGTGTATATTGGAAACATACTGCACAGTAAGAGAGCGCAACAAGTGTAAATTAGTAATATACTGTACAGTAAGAGAGTGCAACGAGTGTAAATTAGTAATGTATCGCACAGTAAGGGAGTGCAACGAGTGCATGCACATTAGTAATGTGTTGCACAGTAAAAGAGTGCCAACTAGTAAAGTGTTGCAGAGTGAGAGAGTGCAAATTAGTAAAGTGTTGCAGAGTGAGAGAGTGCAAATTAGTAAAGTGTTGCAGAGTGAGAGAGTGCAAACTAGTAAAGTGTTGCAGAGTGAGAGAGTGCAACGAGTGCAAATTAGTAAAGTGTTGCACAGTAAGAGAGTGCAAACTAGTAAAGTGTTGCAGAGTGAGAGAGTGCAAATTAGTAAAGTGTTGCAGAGTGAGAGAGTGCAAACTAGTAAAGTGTTGCAGAGTGAGAGAGTGCAAATTAGTAAAGTGTTGCACAGTAAGAGAGTGCAAACTAGTAAAGTGTTGCAGAGTGAGAGTGTAACGAGTGCATGCACATTGGTAATGTATTGCACAGTGAGAGTGCAACGAGTGCAAATTAGTAATGTGATGCACAGTAAGAGAGTGCAACGAGTGCAAAATAATAATACATTGCACAGTGAGAGAACACAATGAGTGTATATCACATATATATTGATAGAACAAATCAATAAACTACGATGCTATTTTCTTATTTTTTTTTCCGAGTAACAGGATAAAACATGCGAAGGAAGGTAAGTCATATGACGACACTCGAAAAACTTTTTAAGAATATTAAACAAAAATTGCGCATAGAAACGTATAGAAACAGTCCGAGTGAAGTGTGGAAAAAAAGGATTCTTATATGAGGGGGGGGGAGATAAACCCAGTTAATTTACTGAATTTGCAAAAAATTCAAAAATAAGTAAGTAAAGTTTTTGACCACAGTACTAGTTTTATAAACCTAAACTCATAGTATCAAGTAAGTTTGGATACACACACACACATACACACAAATATATATAAATATATATATACACACACAACCCCTTCCCCACCCGAAATAAAATAGGACTTTAATAGTTGAGATAAAATAATCGTATTCGATATACCATGAATAAACGTGCCTTCACTTACGAGACAACGGTAATTTTACGGACTTACAACGCTAAAATCTATACGACAGAGGGAAGGCAGCTAGTCATCACCACCCATCGACAACTCTTGGGCTACTCTTTTATCAACGAATAGTGGGATTGATCGAAACGTTATAACACTCTCACGGCTGAAAGGACGAGCACGTTTGGTGGGACGGCGACTCGAACCCACGGCTCTTAGAGTAAAATGTGAAAACATATTTCAAGTGATTGACAGTCGCAACTTCAAACACGTTGGGTGCGTTTTTATCCACTTTTGTAACACGTTGGGTGTGTTTTTATCCACTTTTGTATACATTTTTATTCTTTCATAAATTTTTTGTGGTTCGTATTCTTCGCGAAGTTCTCCCGCTGGTACAGCGGTAAATCTGTAGACTTACAACGCTAAAATCAGGGGTTCGATTCCTCTCGGCGGACTCAGCAGATAGCCCGATGTGGCTTTGCTATAAGAAAACACAAACACGCGCATTCTCGGTGGCAAAAATGTAAAATGGAAAGAGTTATTTTTTTTTAATTTAACACCCTTAATGGAGACCTGTTATTTGGGAATTGGAAGGCATTGTTAAAGATGACTAACTGCAAGTTTCAGTTTAGAAATCGATATGGTAACAATTGTATTACCATGGAAGTTTTCTTGATGGGTTTTTTTCTTTCCCCGCTAACGAAGCCAAGTAGTCAACAAAAATGTCGCTATAATCTTAAACATAGAATTAAAAATCGGTTACTTTTATATAATTATCTCAAACAAACCATTCTTGAGACGTAATTCCCTGATTGGTTAACGGTTGGGAGGTTAGCATCGCCTGTGTTATCTAACTATAGAAAGCCATCGAGTAATCAGTAAGATGACGCTAGTGTCTGTATTGTTGGTAAAAAAACAAACAAACACAACAAACAAACAAAAAAGCCCATTAGTAATCACTAGTAACCTTTGTTGCACTTGGGCAAGCACTGTTTCAAGTGTTACCTTAGATATATATGGTGGATTACATTGTTACGATCACCAAATCAACCGATATCCAAAAATACGTAACAACACTTGCTCACACTTATTCCAATTCCAACCCAAGTAAGTACACTTTTTGCTCACTACGTGGCGTCGTTAGCTAGGAGCAAAATTGTCTATAATATACATTTTATTTTCTAAATTTTAACTTTCACTTTTCATCCGAGCTGTGACTTCGCTGTCTCAACTGACATGACGTCATTTAGTTTTTTACCGCTAGAACCTTTCACTAGTGTTTCAGTTTTCAAACTTTTTGTTGAAAATAAAGAATATTTAAAACGCTGTTTTCAAAAGACTGTCAGTTTTATAATTTTCATTCAAACTAGAGGGAAATTTGCAAGTCTACAGAGTTGCCACGTGAAAATACGAGACTTGATTCACGGTGTTGGACACATCAGATGAGGCTTAGCTTTGAATTAAGGCTTAGCTATGAAGAAACATAAATCAGAAGAATGGTAATTTGAAAGGATTGTGTGAATTCTCCAGTTTTATGGGTTGAAGAAAAATGTTTATTATATTTCCAAATTTACGAAACTAAATGGAAAAAATGTGACTTAATAAATGTACGAACTGCGCATGTTCCTCTAAATAACAAGTAGAGTAACACGGGTCTTTAACTTATTGTTTGTTTTTGAATTTTCGCGCAAGGCTACACAAGAGCTATCTGCGCTAGCCGTCACTAATTTAGAAGTTTAAGACAAGAGAGAAGGCAGCTATTTATCACCACCCACCATCAACTCTTGGGCTACTCTTTTACCCACGAATAGTGGGATTGACTGTAACCGTAATAACACCCCTACGGCTGAAAGGGCGAGCATGTTTGGTGTGATGGGGATTCGAACCCACGACCCTCGGATTACGAGTCGAGTGCCTTAACCCACCTGGTCATGCCAGGCGTTAACTCATTGAATTGTTTCCCTACAAGTTTCATGTAGTTCGTGTAATTAAATCAGTTCTAATTAAAACTTGTATTGAAATGAATTCCTGGAGATTGTTCTGAACATTTTTAGGTGGTTTGAAGACAGAAAAAGAGGATTTATTGGATAATCCGCCTCCATAGGTTGCTTATTATAATAGTAATAGTTTGAGTTGCTACAGATGCAACAAAGTTTGAAATAGTACGCACGGAAAGTAAAGTATCAAGAAATGTTACGTAATTGAAAGTATATGATACATACAAGCTAAATAAATGTTCTATTTAAAACTGACTGGATAGTTTCGTATGGTTTTGATACACCAATCGACTTGTAACGTTTACTTTTTCAAAGTTTTTTATTTTTTTTCTGCTTCAAGAAATATTCTGGTCCGGCATGACCAGGTAGTTAAGGCACTCGACTCGTAATCTCAGGGTCGCGGGTTCGAATCCCACCAAACATGCTCGCCATTTCAATCGTGGGGGAGCTATAATGTGACGGTCAATTCCATTATTCGTTGGTAAAAGAGTAGCCCAAGAGTTGGTGGCGGGTAATGATAACTAGCTGTCTACCCTCTAGTCTTACACTGCTAAATTAGGGACGGCTAGCGCAGATAGCCCTCGATTAGCTTTACGTGAAATTCAAAAACAAACAAACAAATATATTGTTTACAGAGTGCAGGATTGTTAATTGTCAGCAATACTGATGTGTCTGCCACACCAGCTGTGTTAATTTAATGGGGACATTTTATACAGAAATGAATTGTTTGTTTGTTTACTGTGAATTTCGCGCAAAGCTACACAAGGATTATCTGCGCTAGCCGTCCGTAATTTAGCAGCGCAAAACTAGAGAGACAGACTTTCAGCCGTGATGGTTTTATAATGTTACCGTCAACCAGGGGCGTAGATTTTTTACACCCGATGGGGGGATGATTTTTACAACCACCTATGTGAACTGTTCAATTTTCAAATTGGTAATCTGATTACGTGAACCTGAAAGCTGTAAACATGCAGTCACAGAGTAATCTTGTTGCTACGATACTTGCATGTATACTTGGGCCTACTGACTGATACTTACGAACTATCGCTTAGATTGAAAAGCTTAGAAGCACGCCTATATTAAAGATGTACATTTCGGCTACTGAGAAAGCCTACATCTAGGCCTAATTATGTAATTCGATTGGTAAGAACACGAGAATCACAACAACAAACACACAATTTGTAGGCCTGTGATGCAATAAAACAATTCAACAGACCAAACTGTAGGGGGATGATTGTATGCACCATACCCTCCACCTAAAATGAAGGGGGATGTATACCTCCATCCCCTAGGATTTACGCCCCTGCCGTCAACCCCATATTCGTTAGTAAAACAGTAGTCCAAGAGTTGGCGGTGGGTGGTGATGACTAGCTGTCTTCCCTCTAGTCTTACACTACTATATTAGGGACGGCTAACACAGATAGCCCTCGTGTAACTTTGCGCGAAATTCCGAACAAACCAATCAAGAAATATTCTTATTTCAGTGCAGAGCTTTTGAGAATAGAGAATTAGGGGTGGAGATTCGAACAGAATTCGTTTCAAATATCTGAAGAAAAATAAAACCACTGTTTTTTTTAAGATTTCTCAATTTATTTTGCCAAAAATTAGCAAATATAAACATTTCAGTTTTCGTAATAACTTAGTCAGTTCCATTTTATCATTGAGTTTATGAATCTTACAAATTAGTGTAAGTAGGAGATTAGTGCTAACATAACAATTTTTAGTATGAAATTTCGATACGCGCCCTCTGAAGGATGTATTTGAAAACTGTTAATAAAAACGGAGGAATTGCTTTTTAAAGGATACTTAGGTTTTTTTCCTTTTTTTTTTTTTGTAACGTATCTAAATCCATTGTCCTTCTTGTTGGCCTTAATGTGAGATAATGGTTGGCGAATCCATGCTGTTAATCTGAGAATTTGCCGTTCGTGTCCATTTATCGCGCACACACGGAACAACCATTCACCGGCTTGTAAGTGCGCAATAAAAATGGCAGTCAAATCCAGCTCTTCTGCAAGAGAAACCCAAGAACTGAAAGACGATGCTACAGACTAGCTGCCTTTCCTATAATTTAACTTCAAAATCTGAGACTGCCATGCGTGGATAACAACCCTTTGTAGATTCAGGAAAATTTCTGGAAGAACGTGCTCCCCAGCACGTGCAACACTCGTGTTAATCTTCTGAAGCTTAGGTAGACATCATCTCTTTACCCCTAGTCTCTAATAGTTTCTCAAAGAATAGACGGTCAGGGGTGAATCGAAACCCAAATATTGGCTTAAAACAGAAAAGCCATCACGTGACCTGACGTACAAGAACCACTAGAAATAATCAACAATAGAATCTCTGTGATCACTTGAGAATTATGAGAGGATTTAGTTTGCGCCTAAACCTTGAGATCGACCATTTTTGCTGAAAGAACAAAAAACCAAACACATTTTTAGGCTCTAAGCCTAAATCTCAAGACAGTGTGTAACACTACAATATACAATTTCTTATCAATCACCAGTACTGTCGTGATCGAAATGATCATTGTAACGTTACATGTTGTACTTCTGTGTGTCTGTTATGTGCTAGAACATTCTATTGAATTCTGATATATTTTATTATCATTCTGTTAAAAAGCTGGTTATTAAGGCGGGCTAGGACTAATGAAAGTATAAACATGGAACTGTTTATTTGCAAACTTTAATTGTTTGATTTTTTTCCTGCGTTAGCTGTTTTAGCTCTAGTTTTATCGGGTTAAAAATGTCTTATGCTGCTTGTATATAGTGTTTTTGTTTTATGGATCCACGTATGAACTGATTATATGATCCATGATAATATATGAGTCACAAAAAACACGCATACAAACAAATGCCAATATTACTATTAATACAACTAATTACTGTTGGAGCCACTGTGTATTTTTCAACAAAAATTGGTTATTTCACCCAATATTTTGTTTTAACAATTCCATATTATGTAGCGTAAACAAATTGGTTATTTGATAGTTAAAAATTGCATATTGTTTATTAAGAAATCATTTTGAACAGTAACCCTAAAAACCGATTACTTTATTTTAATGTAGGCTTGGTTTACTCACGTGGTTGTTTGCATTTATTGTTTTTAAAGCTTGTTAGCTCAGATTGTTTGTTTGTTTCCCGTTAAGCACAAAGCTGCACAATGTGCTATCTGTGCTGTGTCCATCACGGGTAACGAAATCCAGGCATGGCCAGGTGGTTAAGGCTCTCGACTGATGGTCGCGGATTCGAATCCCCGTAACACTAAACATGATCGCCCTTTCAGCCGTGTGGGCGTTATAATGTTACGATCAATCCCACTATTCGTTGATAAAAAGAGTAACCCAAGAGTTGGCGGTGAGTGACCAGCTGCCTTCCCTCTAGTCTTACACTGCTAAATTAGGAACGACAAGAACAGATAGCACTCGTGTAGCTTTTCGCGAAATTCAAAACAAATAAACACAAAATCTGGTTTCTAGCGTTCTAAATCCCCACACTAGCTACAGTGCCACTAGGGTGAGGCTCAGATTTAAATTGTAAACATTCCTTCTCTGAACATGTATTAACTTTAAGAACATTTCTGTCATGAAACCCAGATCGTCAGAATGATAGCTTGTTACTAATATAGCTGTCTACCTAGCTAACTATAATCTTCAGCGATTTTTTTGTCTATTCGTATAACAATTACTTTGAGAAGAATAATTCTACCTTGTCCAAGTTTAATAACTTTTGTTATTGTTTTCGTTGAAAATTTTACGATTTCATAAAAATGGAAAAAATTGTTGTTTACATCTTGATCGATTTTGATTTAAAATAGTAATAAGTTAAACCCTATTGTATAGCTACATTATATTAACTGTGTTACCCTATTGTATAGCTACGTTATATTAACTGTCTTGTGGGTAAGACCTATTTTTAGGTTAAGAATTGTGTGTAACAATCCAAAAACGGTCTTGCGTTAAACCCTATGGTATAGCCACATTATATTAACTGTGTTACCCTATTGTATAGCTACGTTATATTAACTGTCTTGTGGGTAAGACCTATTTTTAGGTTAAGAATTGTGTGTAACAATCCAAAAACGGTCTTGCGTTAAACCCTATGGTATAGCCACATTATATTAACTGTGTTATAAGTACGAGACATAATTTTAGGGTTGGAATTGTGCGTAACAATCCAAAACTGGAATTGCATTCAACCCTGTTGTATAGCTACATTACATTAACTGGATCTACATTTAGGGTTAGGAACCATTAGTTTACACACCTAAATATCATCTGCTTCTGACAATTCGTTCCAAAAATGCGATATGAGGTTAAAATTACACTAACGGTTTGACCTATTGACCAAATTAAGCACATGACTAAGAAATTCTCATTATAAATTATATAATTATAATCACATAAAGAACTCTGAAAGTCCAATATCTGAGAATTTGGACGTTACTGTTAAAAAAAAAAACACGTTTGAATAGATGATACTCCACAAAACCGAATCTTAATTCAACGAAAATATATCTCTGTACTTTTAGTAATGATGTTTTCCTTGTGAAATAATGTCTGATAAGATTGCACCAATGAAGAGAGTTTTGTTTGTTTTTTGAATTTCGCGCAAAGCTACACGAGAGCTATCTGCCGTCCCTAATTAGCAGTGTAAGACTAGAGGGAAGGCAGCTAGTCATCACCACCCACAGCCAGTTCTTGGGCTACTCTTTTTACCAACGAATAGTGGGATTGACCGTCACATTATAATGCCCCCACGGCCGAATAAGCGTGCATGTTTGGTGTGACGCGGATTCGAATTCGCGAGTCTCAGATTACGAAATCAAGCGCTTAACCACCTGGCTATGCCGGGCCCGATCATCTAATACCTACTAGTTCTTCGATAAACGTTTTAGTTGTATATTTGTTTGGTTTGGTTTTATTTGAATTTCGCGCAAAGCTACACGAGGGCTATCTGCGCTAGCCGTCCCTAATTTAGCAGTGTAAGACTAGAGGGAAGGCAACTAGTCATCACCACCATCCATCGCCAACTCTTGGGTTACTATTTTACCAACGAATAGTGGGATTAACCGTCACATTATAACGCCCCCACGGCTGAAAGGTCTAGCATGTTTGGTGCGACGAAGTTGCAAATCCGCGACCCTCAGATTACGAGTCGAGTGCCTTAAGCACCCGGTCGTGCCAGGCCCGACTGTCGTGGTAGTAAAAGAAATATATAAAACTTTAACACGGTTTTCACAATGCTGTGTTAATAGGTCGTTTTTGTTTTGTTTGCTGTCCCTGGTGGAAGAACAGTGACTTTGATTATACACTATAGAACAATATTTTTGAAAAGTTTTTGCTGATTGTGACAGGTACCTGGTGGGTATGCACAAATATAGTTTTGGTTTTGCTTCATTACGTAGGAACTCTTGAGAAATAGACAGTTAACTGTTTACCGGCAATAACGTATTTAATTGCGTTTATGTTTCTAATACACTATTAAGTTCAACATAATTAAAAGTGTTTTGCTCCTGATTTTCGTTTGTATTCAATGTCCGGTGCATCACGTTGCAGTGTCCAACAGTAGTCAGCAAGCACTGACGGATTCCAGTTGTCCTGATATCGTTTTTCCATTGCAGTAATGTCCTGGTGAAACTGAAGATTTCGATGAAACGGTACGTGATGGGCATATTTGGATGTGATTTTCGTGATCAGCAGCCAAAAATCTATAAGGAACACTTAACAGTGTTCAAGAAACAAAAACTTTGTTGTGCAGTGTTACCCTCGGCCCAACATGGCCAGGTAACTGAGGGTCGCGGGTTGGAATTCCCGTCACATCAAACATGTTCGCCATTTCAGTCGTGGGGGCGCTATAAGGTACGATCAATCCCACTATTCGTTCTCAAAAGAGTAGCCCAAGAGTTGGCAATAGGTAGTGATGACTAGCTACCTTCCTTCTAGTTTTATACTGCTAAATTAAGAACGATTAGTATATACAGCCCTCGTGTAGCTTTGCGCGAAATTCCAAAATCAAACAAACAAATCGATTCCCCTCAGCAAATGGCATGCAGATAGTCCTCGTGTGGCTTTGCACTAAAAATAAATACCATAACAAAATGTAGATATACTTTTAGCTTGAACTCAACTTTAAAACGGTCGTATGAAACCGGTGCATTAATACGGCTTTATCATTAATTTAGTAACACTAGAGAAACAAGAAAAACCTAATAGAAAAAAAAGCGAAAATTAATGGGTAAGAAAAGGCTTAGACAACTTAGTTATCAGGAGAAAAGGCATAGACAACTTAGCTATCAAGAGAAAAGGCTTAGACAACTTAATTATCAAGAGAAAAGGCTTAGACAACTTAGCTATCAAGAGAAAAGGCATAGATAACTTAATTATCAAGAGAAAAGGCTTAGACAACTTAATTATTAAGAGAAAAGGCTTAGACAACTTAGCTATCAAGAGAAAAGGCATAGGCAACTTAATTATCAAGAGAAAAGGCTTAGACAACTTAGTTATCAAGAGAAACTTGAAAATGGACAAATTAAAGTGAAAGTTTAATAACGTTTGGAAGTTACGCGCAAGTTTAGTGGGATTTGAAAGATTCAAAGAAAAACAAATTGACGCCTTAATGACCTTAATTTTATTCTGCAGATTTACAACGCTAGAAACCGGGTTTCAATACCCGTGGTATGCAGAGCACAGACAACCAATTTGTGCTTAATTACAAACGAAAAAACAACACCCTGTTAATCCAGACAATTTAAAACGACACCACCATTATGAAACTCAGCGTGCATGACATGATAGGCCATTAGTTTTAGGGTAAACAGGACTAGAAAGTTTATAGACGGTGACAAGACCAGACACACCCTCATCAGTTATTAAATTTTGATTTCCAGCATCTTTATATCAGAATTTTATAACTCGTTCATAATTAATCTGACTTAACGTGTCCTGTAATTATTACACCAGTAGAGGAAAATATCACGTGGAATCTAGGTGTGTCCATGTTTTCGTAGTGGACCAGTTTACAAAGTACCTCTTGCTTCACGAGATTTTGAGATAAAAAGAGGACCACATATTTGAAATAACAGAAGTATTGAAAACACGCCTACGTAGGTCAGACTCGTTTATTAGTATATCACTACACCTGACGTTTTTGGTTTGTTTTTGAATTTCGCGCAAAGCTACACGAGGGCTATCTGCGCTAGCCGTCCCTAATTTAGCAGTATAAGACTAGAGGGAAGGCAGCTAGTCATCATCACCACCCATCGCCAACTCTTGGGTTACTATTTTACCAACGAATAATGGGATTGACCGTCACATTATAACGCTCCCACGGCTGAAAGGGCGAGCATGTTTGGTGCGAGGGGGATTCTAATCCGCGACCCACGGATTGCGAGTCGAACGACTTGACCCACCTGGCCATGCCGTGCGTTATACATATATAATATGCGAAGTTACCGTTCCGTTGTGGTAATTATGTGAACTTACATCTGCTTTCCAAGAAAATAACAAAGGTTTTATCTCAAGGCAATCTTGAGGGAAAAGTGCGAAGATATATTTGAAGGAATTTTGAAAACTGTGTGAACGTAAACCAGCATTTTTTTACGAACTCTGAAGTGACAGCCACCTCGTGAAAAATAGCGTAATTTTGTATTCGATTTTTTGTAATTGTTGCGTCGTGGAAATTCCTGAATATACACCATCTTTTACATTCCTCTAAAGTAAATGTCGTTCTGTGGAAATAGTCTAGATGTACACCCGTACCTTTCAAATTGTCCTTAACTGATAATTGCATTGTGGAAACAATGAATATGCACCCGCTTTTTAAAAAAAAAATTGCTCTGAACTAATAGTCGTATTGTTGATATAGTGAGAATACACAACCGTATCTGTTACACTGCTCTGAATTAATAGTCGTGTTGTTGATATAGTGAGAATACACAACCGTATCTGTTACACTGCTCTGAATTAATAGCCGTGTTGTTGATATAGTGAGAATACACAACCGTATCTGTTACACTGCTCTGAATTAATAGCCGTGTTGTTGATATAGTGAGAATACACAACCGTATCTGTTACACTGCTCTGAATTAATAGTCGTATTGTTGATATAGTGAGAATACACAACCGTATCTGTTACACTGCTCTGAATTAATAGCCGTGTTGTTGATATAGTGAGAATACACAACCGTATCTGTTACACTGCTCTGAATTAATAGCCGTGTTGTTGATATAGTGAGAATACACAACCGTATCTGTTACACTGCTCTGAATTAATAGCCGTGTTGTTGATATAGTGAGAATACACAACCGTATCTGTTACACTGCTCTGAATTAATAGCCGTGTTGTTGATATAGTGAGAATACACAACCGTATCTGTTACACTGCTCTGAATTAATAGCCGTGTTGTTGATATAGTGAGAATACACAACCGTATCTGTTACACTGCTCTGAATTAATAGCCGTGTTGTTGATATAGTGAGAATACACAACCGTATCTGTTACACTGCTCTGAATTAATAGCCGTGTTGTTGATATAGTGAGAATACACAACCGTATCTGTTACACTGCTCTGAATTAATAGCCGTGTTGTTGATATAGTGAGAATACACAACCGTATCTGTTACACTGCTCTAAATTAATAGCCGTGTTGTTGATATAGTGAGAATACACAACCGTATCTGTTACACTGCTCTGAATTAATACCCGTATTGTTGATATAGTAGGAATACACAACCGTATCTGTTACACTGCTCTGAATTAATAGCCGTGTTGTTGATATAGTGAGAATACACAACCGTATCTGTTACACTGCTTTGAATTAATAGCCGTGTTGTTGATATAGTGAGAATACACAACCGTATCTGTTACACTGCTCTGAATTAATAGCCGTGTTGTTGATATAGTGAGAATACACAACCGTATCTGTTACACTGCTCTGAATTAATAGTCGTATTGTTGATATAGTGAGAATACACAACCGTATCTGTTACACTGCTCTGAATTAATAGTCGTATTGTTGATATAGTGAGAATACACAATCGTATCTGTTACACTGCTCTGAATTAATAGTCGTATTGTTGATATAGTGAGAATACACAATCGTATCTGTTACACTGCTCTGAATTAATAGTCGTATTGTTGATATAGTGAGAATACACAACCGTATCTGTTACACTGCTCTGAATTAATAGCCGTGTTGTTGATATAGTGAGAATACACAACCGTATCTGTTACACTGCTCTGAATTAATAGCCGTGTTGTTGATATAGTGAGAATACACAACCGTATCTCTTACACTGCACTGAATTAATAGCCGTGTTGTTGATATAGTGAGAATACACAACCGTATCTGTTACACTGCTCTGAATTAATAGCCGTGTTGTTGATATAGTGTAATTTGTTTTGTAAAATAAACATTCGTACCATGAACAGGGCCCGTCATGACCAGGTGGGTTAAGGCGTTCGACCTGAGGGTCCCGGGTTCGAATCCCCATCGCGCCAAACATGATCGCCCTTCCAGCCATGGGGGCGTTATAACGTTACAGTCAATCCCCCTATTCGTTGGTAAAAGAGTAGCCCAAGAGTTGGTGGTTGGTGGTGATGACTAGCTGCCTTCCCTCTGGTCTTTGCTAAATTAGGGACGGCTAACGCAGATAGCCCTCGTTTAGCTTTGCGCGAAATTGGAAAAAAAAAACAAACAATAATGTGTGTTTGTTTCAATACCTGTGTATAAATAACTTATACATCAAATTATGGATGAACTACTACTACTTTCTTTACTAAGACAAATTCTGGTGATAAATGGATATATTTTACTTACATTTGGTCATGTAAATATCTGTAATGTTTTCACTTGCACTTGATCGTATATAGATATGTCTAGGTGTTTTCACCTACATCTGTTTGTAGGTATCAGAGTGAAGATATGTTGGTAAGCTCCTTTCTTCCGCAAACTTTAATCTTTTGATTTTAATGCGCATGCGTGTGACGTAACTAAAATGGAATCACACGAAGCCAACAACAGTGCTGATTGAGCATACAGTTTTTCTATGTATGGTGTTCGAAGTTCTCTTTTACCCACCACAGGTTTGTTTGTTTGTTTTAAGTTAAGCACAAAGCTTCACAATGTTGCACAATCTGTGTTCTGCTCGCCACAGGTATCGAAACTCGGTTTCTAGCGCTGTAAGTTCGCACACGTACAGCTGTGCCACTGAGGGGGGCACCAGTACAGTGAATGTGTATTTATACCGTATTTTTAGAGAGCGTACTATTAACTTTTTCTTGTCAATTATTCATCAGACAAGCCATTTAAAATGTTAAAAAGAACTAATCGATATAACTCAATGACAACTGACGAATCAAATTATACTTCAGGCTTCACATGTACTTTGCGTTAACACAGTCCTCACTTCTTTGGGTACACTGGCTTCGATTAGTTCATTTTTGTCCCATTCATTTGAATTTATTAAAGACAGAAAATAGACGTCAGCAAAGCGCCTCACTGAATTATTATGTGTTTCAGTAGTTTCTTTTCGTACGTACATATATATATATATATTCAACTATATAATTTGTTTCAGCCTAGCTAAGCATGAAGATATACAAAAGACTATGTCTTGTCTGCCCACCACAGGTATCGAAACTCAGTTTCTAGTGGTATAATTTTGCAGATAAACCTTTGTGCCACTATGGGGGATGGAGAAGGCAGCGAGAAGGGAAGGGAACTATTTGTAATGTAGTGAGTTTAATATCATGTCACGCGGTTCTATTACCTAGAAAATGTGTGAAGCAGGTTGAATAAATTGACGTAAGTCCTCTCAAGAACCGCTCTTTCCTTTTCGCACGCTACTTGCGTGGACGTGCTTTGTTGTTTAGCTGTCTGTATAAATTTAATTTTCTGATATGTTTCACAACTGACATTGCAATGTACTTTCTTCTCAAGGTCGATGATTGGTACACGCAATCTTGCTGACGTAGTAACTTAAAGGAAAACAGGCTGTAGAAGATTGAACGTTATATTAAGGCCCGGCATGGCCAAGTGGGTTAAGGCGTTCGACTCGTAATCCGAGGGTCGAGAGTTCGAATCCCGGTTGCACCGAACGTGCTCGCCCTTTCAGCCATGGGGGCGTTATAATGTGACGGTCAATCCCACTATTCGTTGGTAAAAGAGTAGCCCAAGAGTTGGCGGTGGGTGGTGATGACTAGCTGCCTTCCCTCTAGTCTTACACTGCTAAATTAGGGACGACTAGCGCAGATAGCCCTCGAGTAGCTTTGCGCGAAATTCAAAACAAACAAACAAACAAACGTCATATTAAACTGATTTTGGAAAAGTAAATCAACTTACATGATAATCGTAGTTGGTACAAAGTCGTGATACAATGGAATTTATCAGAACTTGATTTTTTAAAATTATTTTACGTTTGTAAACTGTGTGATGTTGCCGGAAATTGATTGCTTTTGGAAAAGTCATGTAATAGTCATTTGCGAAGCAAAATATCCCTATATTAGAATCATAAAGATGTGATCAGAGAGAGAACACGAGGTATTTCTTGTATTTAATGGCATTGGAAAACAAAGGAATATGGATCATTCTGGGGTACCAGAAATTTACAGAAAGACCTGCAACAATCCCTCAGCTGTAGTAAATCAAGTGCTTTTATTATAAAATGTGAGAATCTGTAAAGGAAGGAACAGTGTGCTTTGGGCATGACAGCTTTAGAATAGAACTTTTTACAACGGAAACTACGCTGCAGGACTATTGTCAAGATACTTAGTCGTCAGGTAGAACATGACTGGATGGCGTGGCATCGTTTTTAACGACCTGATTAGAATCACGTACTGCTTTAACATCAAATACGAAACTTCTGTATCTAATGCTAAAACGAAAAAGTAGCATTCAACTCAGCAAAACCCACGATCAATATAGAATTTGCAACCGTCTGTTCAACTCTTTCCAATAACATTGAAATTAGAATGCGAACGCGTGTGTGTGTATAACAGAGAAAGGGAAACCTTGTAGACAGACATCAACAGAAAGAAAAGGTTATTGAAAATTTAACACGAACAGAAAAGTATAGAAACCTTCATTAAGGAGTTAGCCATTAAATCAGGCTGGTTGACATTATGTTAATAATGTATTCATAATTGTCGTTCCTCTTATCTTAGGTTTTTACCCACCTTGAAACTTTTTAATATTCTATTGGCTTTCGAAAGATATGTTCATTTACACACAAATTAAGAAACTAATTATTAATAACTTAGTAGACTCAAAACCAGAGTTATTTTGTCGAATAACGTGTTTAGTCTCTCTGAACCATGTCTGAGTTTATATTGTTTAAAATGCGAATATTTAATTTGCTCATAATTCTCAAAATATGAGATTTTTGTTCACCTAAGGAGATGTATTTGTAGTTACCTTGTGGATGACGTCAATGCTTTACTTAGCCTAGAATTATTTGTCCAAATAACTGAAGGAACAAGTTTTGTAAAACAATAACAAACACCATGTGACACAAATTTTGTTCCTGGATAGTATGCGTTATTTCTTAATTGCTTATGTTGTAAAATTACAGAAAATGGCCATTATTCCCTTCAAACTTTGGTTTTGCGACCTTCACCCAGTGGCTCAGCGGTATGTCTGCGGACTTACAACGCTAAAATCCGGGTTTCGATACTCGTGGTGGGCAGAGCACAGATAGACCATTGTGTAGCTTTGTGCTTAATTCAAAAACAATAACAACAACGACTTTTGTCACTTGGATAATGAAATTTAGAAATTAACCTATTTTCTATGTAAAAACAGGCAAATTTCTACATTTTCATTTACATAAGGTCTGAATAAAACAACATATGAATCAAGATTTACATGTATTTATACTAAAGTTATACAAACATGTTTAGAAGTGAGTAGTTTTTCGAAATTAGCGACTGTAATGTAAATCACTTCCACGTATCAGCCCCCAAATATCGTCTCCCATCATGTTTTCGTTATACGCTCCCTGGTTATAAAAGCAAAGTTTGAATAGGTCTTTTCCATTTACTTTAGGCATAAGCAACTGGGAAATAACACTTTCCGTCCAGGAACAAGAAAAAGTAAAAAATTTGTCACATGGTGTGATCCATATCCGTATCCAAACTGGAAATATTTAGGGTTAAAATGTCGCTTTTAGGTAAAGAGATAACGCCATTTGTTCGTCAAGTGTGTTAAGAGAAACTGTTAACACATGAAACTGAAATTTAGAAAATTAATCTAGAAAAGTAACGAACGTTGAGTGTTGGTTCATGTAAGTTTCATGTATTATCTTAGTTTGGGTTTCGGTTATCTGCACTTAATAGGTTTAAAAGTTAAAGAAACATTTTTTTTACAGTTGACAACCTGGTTTTATTTTTTTTTATTAAACTAAATAGGAGGGACCCGAATACGTAACCATGGCATATTTTGCATAACTTGCACGTGAACACATGATCAGTGTTAGACAGCATACTAAAAGTCTGAGTGGCCCCCAGTGGCACAGTGACACGTCTGCGGACTTTCAACGCTAGAAATCGAATTTCGATACCCGTGGTGGGCAGAGCACGGATGACAAGTTGTGTATCTATGTGCTTGACATCAATCAAGCAATTTCTGAAATTCTAGACTCAGGGAAGTCTAGTTTAAGTCAGTATTATCAGGTTTATAACTTTTGACTTCATTTATTGCTGTTCAGCGTGTGGTGCCTAATGGTTAGAGTGTCTGATTAGTAGTCTATCAGTTTGTTTGTTTTGTTTTTTGAATTTCGCGCAAAGCTACTTGAGGGCTATCTACGCTAGCCGTTTCTAATTTAGCAGTGTAAGGCTAGAGGGAAGGCAGCTATTTATCATCACCCACCGCCAACTCTTGGGCTACTCTTTTATGAACTAATAGTGAGATTGACCGTCACATTAGAACACCCCCACGGCTGGGAGGGCGAGCATTTTTGGTGCGACCGGGATTCGAACCCGCGATCCTTGAATTACGAGTCGAACGCCTTAACACGCTTGGCCATGCCGGGCCCTAGTCTATCAGAAAACTTCTGAATTCTAGGTTTGTTTACCGTTAGTCTCTTAGTTCATAAAGAATGCGTTAAACTGTTGTTTATAATAGAACTGCATTAATTATATCCTTTTAAACGTTATTACTTTAATTAGTTTTCCTGTAAATAACTTTAAGCTTTGTCCCATTACTTTAATTTTATTTTAGTCTGAAATAAAAACATCAAATACTAAATTTGAATGCATCTTTAGTGGAGTTTTTTTTTTTTATAAAGAAATCCAAACATCAAACCAAACTGTTCCGCTGCAAGCTTTCTCTCGTTTTGGTTTGTTTTTGAATTTCGCGCAAAGCTGCACGAGGGTTATCTGCGCTAGTCGTCCCTAATTTAGCAGTGTAAGACTAGAGGGAAAGCAGCTGGTCATCGCCATCCACTGTCAACTTTTACCAACGAATAGTGGGACTGACCGTAACATTATGACGCCCCCACGGCTGATGGGACGAGGATTCGAACCCGCAACACTCGGATTACGAGCCAAGCGTCTTAATCACCTGACCACATCGGACCTATTGCTATTAGCAGGATACACAGTTCGAGCATGCTAGCCAGTAGATTCGATCTAGTCCATTTATGAAGTGTAATGCAGTTGAGAACTTGTAGTCTAATCCAGAGTAAATGTATGGGTACGTATCACCAAATATTTCGTGCAAATATGCGAATGCAAGAACTAGCCTTTTAGTGAGATTATTAATAGAAAATTTAAACAAACATTAGGATCTTATGATAAAAGTTAATATAGAAATATAAGTCTGTTTATATTAAGAAACTTATATCGCTACTTCCCTAAACATTCCACGTGATAAACGTGGACATCCTGCTCTTCAACATGTGGTAGAAATAAATAAAAACCTTTAATTAAACAAACCTCTGCTCTCTGTACAGGAGGGAAACCAATAGAATAAATATGGGAGGATTGACCACTTTGAGATGGTTCCATTAAAAATTCCTTGGGGTTTTTGGATCCTGGATTTCACACACACAACGGACTAATAACGGAAGCACTTGCAGTTGTTATGACCTTAGAAGAACGTAAGAGCAAAATCAATCGATTCGCTAAGGATAATGTTCTGGTTTCGAGTGGAGAGTTTTTGTTTTGTTTCTTGTAACAACAATGAAGAGAATCCGGGAAGCTGGTACAGAAAACAGTTATAAATATCCGGAAAACGCTCATCTGGCAAAAGTGTGGGGGTCTGTTTATTTCTTTTTTTTTATGGTTTAATTACATAAGTATCAACCCTAACCGCTACACTGGGAACTATCTTACATGGTAGCAGTCGGCAAAGGCATGCCATAGATACTTTTCGTAATCACGTGCAGACTTGTGATCATGTGACTTGTTTATTATTGTCCAAAGAAAAACATAATCACTTAGGATAAACGCGGGTTATACTTCCCTCGCCTTACATCAGAAACGGGTGATACTTCCCTAACCGAACCACAGAAATGAGTTATACTTCATTAAAATAACCTCAGAAACGCATTACACTTTTCTAACTTAACCACTCACACTGATTTTACTTCCATAACCTAACTACAGAAACGTGTTATACTTCCCTAACCTAACCACAGAAACGTGTTATACTTCCCTAACCTAACCACAGACACGTGTTATACTTCCCTAACCTAACCACAGAAACGTGTTATACTTCCCTAACCTAACTACAGAGCGTGTTATGCTTCCCTAACCTAACCACAGAAGCGTGTTATGCTTCCCTAACCTAACTACAGAGCGTGTTATGCTTCCTAACCTAACCACAGAGCGTGTTATGCTTCCCAAACCTAACCACAGAATGTGTTATGCTTCCCTAACCTAACGGCTGAAATGTGTTATGCTTTCCTAACCTAACAGCCGAGAATGGGTTATGCTTCCTAACCTAACCACAGAAACGGTTTGCTTCCCTAACCTAACCACAGAGCGTATTATGCTTTCCTAACCTAACCACAGAATGTTTTATGCTTCCCTAACCTAACAGCTGAAATGTGTTATGCTTCCCTAACCTAACGGCTGAGTGTGTTATACTTCCCTAACCTAACGGCTGAAATGGGTTATGCTTCCCTAACCTAACTACAGAGCGTGTTATGCTTCCCTAACCCAACCACAGAGCGTGTTATGCTTCCCTAATGACCACAGAGCGTGTTATGCTTCCTAACCTAACCACAGAGCGGGTTTGCTTCCCTAACCCAACCACAGAGCGTGTTATGCTTCCTAACCTAACCACAGAAGCGTCTTATACTTCCCTAACCTAACCACAGGAAGCGTGTTATGCTTCCCTACCCTAACCACAGAGCGTGTTATGCTTCCCTAACCCAACCACAGAGCGTGTTATGCTTCCCTAACCTAACCACAGAACGGGTTTGCTTCCCTAACCCAACCACAGAGCGTGTTGTGCGTCCCTAACCTAACCACAGAGCGTCTTATGCTTCCCTAACCTAACCACAGAGCGTGTTGTAAGCTTCCCTAACCTAACCACAGAGGCGTGTCATGCTTCCCTAACCTAACCACAGAAACGTCTTATACTTCCCTAACCTAACCACAGAAACGTGTTATACTTCCCAAACCTAACCACAGAAATGTGTTATACTTCCCTAACCTAACAGCTGAAATGTGTTATGCTTCCTAACCTAACAGCCGAATGGGTTATGCTTCCCTAACCTAACCACAGAACGGGTTTGCTTCCTAACCTAACCACAGAGTGTGTTATGCTTCCTAAACTAACCACAGAGCGTGTTATGCTTTCCTAACCTAACCACAGAAATGTTTTATACTTCCCTAACCTAACACCTGAAATGTGTTATACTTCCCTAACCTAACAGCTGAAATGTGTTATACTTCCCTAACCTAACAGCTGAAATGAGTTATACTTCCCTAACCTAACTACAGAAACGTGTTGTACTTCCCTAACCCAACCACAGAAGCGTGTTATAGCTTCCTAACCTAACCACAGAGTGTGTTATACTTCCCTAACCTAACCACAGGAGCGTGTTATGCTTCCCTAACCTAACCACAGCGTGTTATGCTTCCCTAACCTAACCACTGGAGCGTGTTATGCTTCCCTATCCTAACAGCCGAGAATGGGTTATGCTTCCCTAACCTAACAGCCAAAACGGGTTATGCTTCCCTAACCTAACCACAGAGCGTGTTATGCTTCCCTAACCTAACCACAGAGCGTGTTATAGCTTCCTAACCTAACCACAGAGCGTGTTATGCTTCCCTAACCTAACAGCGGAGCAGGTGATGCTTCCCTAACCTAACCACAGAGCGTGTTATGCTTCCCTAAGCTAACGGCTGAAATGGGTTATGCTTCCTAACCTAACTACAGAGCGTGTTATGCTTCCCTAACCCAACCACAGAGCGTGTTATGCTTCCCTAACCTAACCACAGAACGGGTTTGCTTCCCTAACCCAACCACAGAGCGTGTTATGCTTCCCTAACATAACCACAGAGCGTCTTGTGCTTCCCTAACCTAACCACAGAAGCGTGTTATGCTTCCCTAACCCAACCACAGAGCGTGTTATGCTTCCCTAACCTAACCACAGAGCGGGTTTGCTTCCCTAACCCAACCACAGGCGTGTTATGCTTCCCTAACCTTACCACAGAAGCGTCTTATGCTTCCCTAACCTAACCACAGAAACGTATTATGCTTCCCTAATCTAACAGCCAGGCGTGTTGTATGCTTCCCTAACCTAACCACAGAGCGTGTTGTATGCTTCCCTAACCCAACCACAGAAACGTGTTATGCTTCCCTAACCTAACCACAGAACGGGTTTGCTTCCCTAACCCAACCACAGAAACGTGTTATAGCTTCCCTAACCTAACCACAGAAGCGTCTTATGCTTCCCTAACCTAACCACAGGAGCGTGTTGTAAGCTTCCCTAACCTAACCACAGAGCGTGTTATAGCTTCCCTAACCCAACCACAGAGCGTGTTATGCTTCCCTAACCCTAACCACAGAACGGGTTTACTTCCCTAACCCAACCACAGAAGCGTGTTGTGCGTCCCTAACCTAACCACAGAGCGTCTTATACTTCCCTAACCTAACCACAGAGCGTGTTATACTTCCCTAACCTAACCACAGAAGCGTGTCATGCTTCCCTAACCTAACCACAGAAAGCGTGTTATGCTTCCCTAACCTAACCACAGAAGCGTGTTATACTTCCCTAACCCAACCACAGAGCGTGTTATGCTTCCTAACCTAACCACAGAAACGGGTTTACTTCCCTAACCCAACCACAGAGCGTGTTGTGCGTCCTAACCTAACCACAGAGCGTCTTATACTTCCCTAACCTAACCACAGAGCGTGTTATGCTTCCCTAACCTAACCACAGAGCGTGTCATGCTTCCCTAACCTAACCACAGAAGCGTCTTATACTTCCCTATCTTAACAGCCGAGATGGGTTATGCTTCCCTAACCTAACAGCCGAAACGGGTTATAGCTTCCTAACCTAACCACAGAGCGTGTTATGCTTCCCTAACCTAACTACAGAAGCGTGTTATACTTCCCTAACCTAACCACAGAGCGTGTTATGCTTCCCTAACCTAACCACAGAAGCGTGTTATACTTCCTAACATAACCACAGAAATGTGTTATACTTCCCTAACCTAACAGCCGAAATGAGTTATACTTCCCTAACCTAACCACAGAAACGTGTTACACTCCTATAACCTAACCCTAACACGAGCTATACTTCCCTAACTTAACCACCGACACGAGTTTTGCTTTTCCAATTTTAGTCTTCTCAGCTCCTTCACCTGGACGGGTCTTAGATATGCTGACATTGACTTCTCAACTGGTCATCGTCGTAACGTCAAAAATTGTTCGCAGACCAACGAGATACAGAAATATGAAAACCTATTCCAATATATATATATTGTAATAACGATGATCGCTTCCAGATTCATTATTTACGATCTCCTGAAGATGGCCAGACAACGGTTGTTGTGCGAACATCGATTCGTTTTGCACGCAAGAGGAGTTTATTACTGTTTATCACCGTTATCCACCGCCCACTTGTGGAATCACATCGAAGGGCGTTTTTCAACGCGTAGTCCAACAGTGGCCAAAATTGCAGTACATTTATCAGCGCACCTGCAAATATGGACTCGCCTTCTTTAACTCTGAACCAACAATTATATGGGGACAGCCAACCGACAGGAGTTTCTTTTGTTTTGTACCCAATTAACATCATTATTTAATTCTATTGTATATCACTTTTCAATAACTGTTTCAGTCTCCCAGTGGGTCAACGGTAAGAATACGGACCTACCAAGCTAAAATCCGGGGTTCGATTTCCAGTGGTATTCAGAACGAAGATAGCCTTTTCTCGCAGCTTTGCGCTAAAACGAACAATAATTATTTTCGACACCAGTTACATAGTGTGAGTTGTTGTTGTTTTGAATTAAGCACGAAGCTACACAATGGGCTATCTGTGTTCTGCCCACCACGGGTATCGAAACCCGGTTTTTAGCGTTGTAAGTCCGCAGACGTGAGGGACACATAGAGCACTCGACTCGTAATTCGAGGATGGTTGGTTCGAATCCATATCACGCCAGACATACTCGCCCTTTCAGCCGTGGGGATGTTATACTATTACAGTCACTCCCGCTATTCTTTGGTAAAAGAGTATCTCAAGAACTGGCGGTGGGTGGTGATGACTAGCTGTCTTCCTTCTAGTCTTATGCTGCTAAGTTAGGGATGGCTAGCGAGGATAGCCCTCGTGTAGCTTAGCACTAAATTCAAAAACAAACATAACAAAGCAAAGGTCCAAAAATAAGGTGAGTGATTTTTGCGTAAAAAGTCGCGAATCATTAATTCTTGGACTAGCAGTCCAGAAACGCTAACCACTAAGCTAAGGCCCTACTCAGATATTAACAGAGAAAACAAAAATAATCTTCACAAAACAAAAAAAGAAGAAAAAAGGAAGACTATAGAACATTCTGGATTCAGAAACCCACCAACATCTACATGTGGATCCGTGACGTACTAGTCTATATAATAAAGTGTCATTCTCTTGACAGATATGTTTGTTATACACAATTAACTTAAGAATATAACAAATAAGCTTCTTGTAGCTTTGCGCAAACTTCAGAACAAACACATTTTCCCACATCTTCCCTATAAGATAGCTAGTTCGGTCCTGAGAACTTCAAATTGCATGTATTTTCTATTTTCAAACAAAACTTACGCTGGTTGCCGAGGAGACAGACACTATTAATAGCTTTCGTTCCCAATAGTATAAATGTAAAGTCCCTCAGCGAGTCAGCGGTAAACTTACGGACTTTCAACGCTAGAGTTCGCAGTTCGATCCCCGTATTAGAATGAACGCGAACAGTTTATTGTGTAGTTTTGCGCTAAACAAATAACTGAAATCCATTCGCACTGTATATAAAAAAGACCTACTCTCGTTGTGCTGGAGACAAGACACTGTTCTTGTTATGCAAGAAAGGAAACACTAAATTGGATATTTGAAGAGAGTTTGTTTTTGTTGTTGTTGTTGTCTTTGCGAAACGAAGGAAAACGTAACACCACGCTGTTCTTATTACATGATTGACAGCAAAACGACATTCTTTGTACTTTCTAGAATGAAGTCTGTACTTTCATTGTTGTAAAAAATATTTCTTGTATCGGATTTTGGTCCTTATATATTTATGTAAATTTCTAAAAATAACAAATTGATTTACTTGAATTTTAACAGGAGATAGAATGTTCCCACTAGACGGTCCTCCCAAATCGGATCCAGATCCGGGATATACTATTCCCTCAATACATATTCGTTTTCTCTCTCTCTCTTCAAAATATGGCCCGGCATGGCCAGGTGGGTTAAGGCACTCGACTCGAGTCCCTCGCACCAAACACGCTCGCTTCTTTCAGCCGTGGGTTCGTTATAATGTGACAATCAATCCCACTATTCGTTGATAAAAGAGTAGTTCAAGAGTTGACGATAGGTGGTGATGACCAGCTGCCTTCCCTCTAGTCTTACACTGCTAAATTAGGGACGGCTAGCGCAGATAGCCCTCGTGTAGCTTTGCGCGAAACTCAAAACAAACCAAAAACCAAAACAAAAACTCTTCAATATCTGATCAAAGGATGAGCCACCAATCAGGCGAGGACTACATCTTAAAAATGTTTGAATATTTCGATCTAACGACTTGACTATTATTATGGGTGAGCAGCTGTTATCTTGCAAGACACGGCATATAAGGTATTCTATTGATTGCCTCACGTCGAGCCTAGTTTCTTAAGTTTTGATCCAGCTTAAACTGCATTCTACGTTTTTGATCTTAGAATTTTCATGTGTTACTAATAGCGTACACATCTGTCATCTTCCTACCCTACTTCAGTTTTTTTTTTTTCAGACAATATTTTAATTTTTAAATAGTTTTTGGTTCAATAATGTTTGCATTTAAGGTGTAATAATGTTGCTTATATGGTCACAATCCTATTTTTTTTTGGTAATTTGTAATACTAGGTATAGCACATACACACACACTGAAAAACTTCAATATAATTTTAAATCTACAACAGGAAAACACAGCCTCACCTGTCGGTGTTCGTGACAATATCTTCTCAAAGGCAGGGATGCACGTGCTTAGGGGACCGTATCCCCACAGCCGCTATCAAGCAATGAAAAAATTAGAGGAGGGAGGACTTACGAGGTAACGTAGATGAGCGACTTTGGTATTGAGAGTGTTCAAGTCCATCTAAACCTTACGTTAGGCTTAACGTTTCCTTTAACACTGACTGTTGCCACACAAATAAATGCTGTATCCGTGTCTTAGTTCTGCTAATTTAAGTCCTGGGATAGAGGTCCTTGGATGACGTCAAACAGAGATTTGCGCGCGCAGGTTTTATAACGTATGAATGTTTGTGGGCTGGCGTGATGCCTGATTTTAGTATCTCGAAAATTCTGTTGTTTGACTGCACCTGCTCGAGGAAACATACGTACCTTGACAATATATTTAAACATATATATATTTTGCCTTTTTTTATTGATGACTCTAGAATAAATTTAGGCACATAAATTTAGCTTGTGTTTGTTTTTAAGAAACGTGTTTGACTGTAGGACTTTCTTGGATACGTTGCTAAGAAACGTGTTTGACTGTAGGACTTTCTTGGATACGTCGTTAAGAAACGTGTTTGACTGTAGGACTTTCTTGGATACGTTGCTAAGAAACGTGTTTGACTGTAGGACTTTCTTGGATACGTCGTTAAGAAACATGTTTGACTATAGGACTTTCTTGGGTTTGTTTTTAAGAAACGTGTTTGACTGTAGGACTTTCTTGGATACGTTGCTAAGAAACGTGTTTGACTATAGGACTTTCTTGGATACGTTGCTAAGAAACGTGTTTGACTGTAGGACTTTCTTGGATACGTCGTTAAGAAACATGTTTGACTATAGGACTTTCTTGGGTTTGTTTTTAAGAAACGTGTTTGACTGTAGGACTTTCTTGGATACGTTGCTAAGAAACGTGTTTGACTATAGGACTTTCTTGGATACGTTGCTAAGAAACGTGTTTGACTGTAGGACTTTCTTGGATACGTCGTTAAGAAACATGTTTGACTATAGGACTTTCTTGGGTTTGTTTTTAAGAAACGTGTTTGACTGTAGGACGTTCTTGGATACGTTGCTAAGAAACGTGTTTGACTATAGGACTTTCTTGGCTTTGTTTTTAAGAAACGTGTTTGACTGTAGGACGTTCTTGGATACGTTGCTAAGAAACGTGTTTGACTATAGGATGTTCTTGGATACGTTGCTAAGAAACGTGTTTGACTATAGGACTTTCTTGAATACGTTGCTAAGAAACGTGTTTGACTATAGGACTTTCTTGAATACGTTGCTAAGAAACGTATTTGTCTGTGGGACTTTCTTGGATACGTCGTTAAGAAACGTATTTGTCTGTGGGACTTTCTTGAATACGTTGCTAAGAAACGTGTTTAACTATAGGACTTTCTTGAATACGTTGCTAAGAAACGTGTTTAACTATAGGACTTTCTTGAATACGTTGCTAAGAAACGTGTTTGACTGTAGGACTTTCTTGAATACGTTGCTAAGAAACGTGTTTAACTATAGGACTTTCTTGGGTTTGTTTCTAAGAAACGTGTTTGACTGTAGGACGTTCTTGGATACGTTGCTAAGAAACGTGTTTGACTGTGGGACTCTTGTGGTTACTTACCGCAGGACTTGTTTCACAACTTCACTAAGAAACGTGTGCTGAGCTGTATTCCTCACTGTGTGATTCAATTAAACTTTGAATATCTTACAAGAAAGTTTTGATAAAGGTTATGATAAACATACAGTTTGTCACGTCAGAACATGTACTCTCAAGGTTTGTCTATGTATTTGGGTATCCAAGCTCCAAACTGTATATGGTCTGAGTTACTTTGACAAAACTCAGCCAAGATGAACTGATCATTTGTAAATTCTGCATCAGTGAGTTGGTTAAAAATAAGGATGTTGGTGACACCAAATCAGAGAACTGATTGAGTTTAAACCAATTTAATCTACTAGTTACGGGGAATGTTACTTATCTAAACATGTTTAGACCTTCTTTACATTTTATGTATCGTATTTTACCAGTAGATGTGTTAGTTTAGACACAATATTTCCTGAGGATTTTGAATTTTTTAAACATTTCCCTGTTTGTAAATACCGATTATTTTATCAGGTTTTACGTGAACAAATGTTACTCTCTTGGCAAACGACCGAAAGTGACTTCAGTAAAAATGTCCGTATCCTGTTACACAATCGCACAGGGCCCGGCATGGCCAAGCATGTTAAGGCGTGCAACCCATAATCTGAGGGTCGGAGTTTCGCATCGCAGTCGCGCTAAACATGCTCGCCCTTTAAGCCGTGGGGGCGTTATAATGTGACGGTCACTTCCACTATTCATTAGTAAAAGAGTAGCTCAAGAGTTGGCGGTGGGTGGTGATGACTAGTTGCCTTCCCTCTAGTCTTACTCTTCAAAATTAGGGACGACTAGCGCAGACAGTCCTCGAGTAGCTTTGTGCGAAATTCAAAAAACAAAACAAAAATAGTTCGAGAAATTTCTAACAACATGTAACAAATGTTACTAATTCAGCAGATGAATGCTAGCTCTAAGAATATTTCATCCATCTATCCATTATACTTGAAGGACTTTAAACCCGAACCTAAGTAGGTCCCATCTCTGATTTTTTATTTTCTTCCTTAAGGTGTTGTCTATCATGGTTATTATAGAGAAAAGAAGAGAGTTACACTTGAAAGTAACTCACTGATATTTAAAGATGAGGCATGGTTCCCCTTACTGTAGGTCATACAACCATTTATTACACCATGCGCAGAAAATAACACCACATTACGATGACAAATAATGCCCTAACTACTGTGTATATTTCATTAATGGATATTTTTTTAGAATGATGAATGGTTGTTGTCACGAATTTATATTGTCATTTTTGTTTCTCTTTCAAAGATTTAGTTTTCTTACAAAATCATCATTATTCTTTCTATCAGTCTATCCATCTAGCCTACTTTTTTTTTCCTTTTTCCTTTTGCCTGTCTGGTGTTAATAATATGAAGTATTTCCGTTGTTACATAAAACAACACACAGTTTCCCCACTCTGTTGCATCAGTACGTTACTAATGATAACTGGTGTATGGTGGAGCAGCTCGAGGCATGACCCATTAATATTACTACACGGAAAACCCCATCTATTTGTGAGAAACTGACCGTTCTTCTTCCCCAACCTATATTAAAAGCGAGGCCTTTCCTCGAAATGTCTAATAGTGTGTGGAGTTTCTTCGAAGAGAAACGGTGATCCTCGAGCATTGACGCTTTAAAATGTTTGTTTTATAAAGAGAATTTTTTTGTTTCGTTTGTCACTTTTTTAAATGTGCAAAGGAAAAATACGGTAGAGACTGAAAAACAACAACAACATACGTTATATAAATGATTTTCTAGCTTCGTCTTTAAGAGATGGACAGTGATTTAATACACTGCAGAGATGCCTTCGTGTAGTTTGTCACTAGATATTACATCACTGGATAATGAATGGGTTGTCAGTTTGTTTATGAATTTCGCGTAAAGCTACACGAGGGCTATCTGCGCTAGCCTACTGGTACAGAACAGTTAAATATGATGCAATACATGGACTCTACTGGTACAGAACGGTTAAATATGATGCGATACTTGGACCGCACTGGTACAGAACGGTTAAATATGATGCAATACATGGACCCTACTGGTACAGAACAGTTAAATATGATGCAATACATGGACCCTACTGGTACACAACAGTTAAATATGATGCAATACATAGACCCTACCGGTACAGAACAGTTAAATATGATGCAATACATGACCCCTACTGGTACAGAACAGTTAAATATGATGCAATACATGGACCCTACTGGTACAGGACGGTTAAATATGATGCAATACATGGACTGCACTGGTACAGAACGGTTAAATATGATGCAATACATGGACCCTACTGGTACAGAACAGTTAAATATGATGCAATACATGGACCCTACTGGTACAGGACGGTTAAATATGATGCAATACATGGACTCCACAGGTACGGAACGGTTAAATATGATGCAATACATGGACCCTACTGGTACAGAACAGTTAAATATGATGCAATACATGGACCCTACTGGTACACAACAGTTAAATATGATGTAATACATGGACCCTACTGGTACAGAACAGTTAAATATGATGCAATACATGACCCCTACTGGTACAGAACAGTTAAATATGATGCAATACATGGACCCTACTGGTACAGGACGGTTAAATATGATGCAATACATGGACTGCACTGGTACAGAACGGTTAAATATGATGCAATACATGGACCCTACTGGTACAGAACAGTTAAATATGATGCAATACATGGACCCTACTGGTACAGGACGGTTAAATATGATGCAATACATGGACTGCACTGGTACAGAACGGTTAAATATGATGCAATACATGGACCCTACTGGTACAGAACAGTTAAATATGATGCAATACATGGACCCTACTGGTACAGGACGGTTAAATATGATGCAATACATGGACTGCACTGGTACAGAACGGTTAAATATGATGCAATACATGGACCCTACTGGTACAGAACAGTTAAATATGATGCAATACATGGACCTACTGGTACAGGACGGTTAAATATGATGCAATACATGGACTCCACAGGTTCGGAACGGTTAAATATGATGTAATACATGGACCCTACTGGTACCTAACGATTAAATATGATGCAACACCTGGACCCCACTAGTACAGAACAGTTAAGTATGATGCAATACATGGACCGCACTGGTACAGAACGGTTAAATATGATGCTTGTTTGTTTGTTTGGTTTTGGAATTTCGCACAAAGCTACTCGAGGGCTATCTGTGCTAGCCGTCCCTAATTTAGCAGTGTAAGACTAGAGGGAAGGCAGCGAGTCATCACCACCCACCGCTAACTCTTGGGCTACTCTTTTACCAATTAATAGTGGGATTGATCGTCACATTATAACGCCCCCACGGCTGAAAGGGCGAGCATGTTTGGCGCGAAAAATATGATGCAATACATGGACCCCTCTGGTACAGAACAGTTAAATATGCTGCAACACGTGGACCCTAGTGGTACAGAACGGTTAAATACGATGTAACATATGAACCCTAATGGTACAGAACGGTTATATATGTTGCAATATGTGGATTCCCCCTGGTAAAGAATAGCTAAAAACAAATCAATAATTTAAAGATTGATATGTGGCTAGATCTATCATATAAATATCTTTTCTATCAAACATTCTCTGTATCAGGTACGTTGTTAACAACTTTACATGGATTTAGCCAGTTTTCCTACTTTTTAACAGTAAAATTTTAAGAGCGAGTATGTTCCTAGTATCAGCTGTTCTCCGCTGTATGAATGTCTATTTCACTTTGTTTTTATTCTAATATTTTTACTGTAGTAATCTAAAGTTATGGGTTGTTTCTGGACTAACATACGTTTCAAAATATATTACAGAGGTTTAAATTGGAAATAATGGCTATTGCATGCTGTTTAAATTGGTTATAAATCGTACAAGATACACGAAGTTAGAAACTTTTAATTCGATAAGCCATCAACTGTAACAAAAGCAGACGTAACGTATGTTTTTACAATATTAGGACAAAGTACCACTCACATCTTCGTGATTTATAGCCAATCAGGCGTTCGAACTGTATCGGGATTAATGAATATATTTTTGCGTTTGGAAATATTTATTTGCGTTGTTATTTCGCGTAAAGCTACTTGAGTGTTGTCTCAACCAGCCGCCTCTAATTTGGAAAAAAAATGATAGATTAGAGGAGTGGGGTCAGCTAGCCAACAGAATCCACCTCCAACATTTGGAGCACTCTTGTAAGTCCAACTAGCGAGATTTGGCCGTCACACTTATAACGCACATACGACCTCAAAGTGTGAGCTCTTGTTTGGAGTTAACGGGAATCGGACGTTACGTGCTCGTATTTATATAGTTTAACTTGTTTACCTCCTGTTAAATGATAAAATATTTTACGGTTATTATATTTAGAGTGAATAGAAGAAGATATACAGAATATTGTGATAGACAGTAAAATCATAAAACTTGAATGAGCATTAGTTTCTTCTTATAGTACATTTATTTAACTGATCGATCAAAACTTCACGCGTAACGGAAGAGGGGGGAGTATTTCTAATAGACAGAATGGAACACTAAGTTCGTTGTTGTTTTCCTAAATGTCATTCGTATAGTGTACATCATCATTGAGAACTTTAATATGTCTAAAACGGCGAACTCGCTGTGTCTACCGAGTGTCCCACTAGCGGTAAGTCTACAAATTTATAACACTAAAATCAAGGGTTCGATTCCTCAGGGTGGGCTCAGCAGATAGCCCGATGTGGCTTTGCTATAAGAAAAACACACACGCACTTTACAGAGCGGTAATGGAATTTGAAACGCGCCATCTAGTGGCCGATTTAATAGCAATTACTAAGCCACTTATTTAATCGCATACTCTCCCCAGTGGCACAGCAGAAACAAATAGACTAGCCGGAAGTGTGATGGAATGTTTATCGTTTACAATTAGAATGTTTTTCTTTTTTATTCATTCAGATAGAATATCATATCAATGGGTGGGATAACCTAATATAGAACTGTTCCTTTTTTAGTATGTTAGTTCGTATAAGTGGCTACATTAATAGTAAGTGGTTTAAGAAGTTTGCGGGTTGTAATATGAGTCCCTATACTTTGATAGCAATTGAATGTACTATAGGAAGAGATCCTACATCCAAGTACTTAAACTGGTTTCCAGTGAAGAAACCCTGTTGTGTATTTTTCAATATTAGACTGAGTAGTGCTTGTTGAAGTATATAGAACAGGCACACTTATCAGCTTTGATAGCTTTTGTTTATATAAACAGCAAGCATATGACATCTTGCTCGAGCAGCAACGTAACCCATTTCTATCAAATCTTCCGCTTGGAGCGCTGCGGTTAGCCTAATTTAGCTTTTCCGGGTAAGTGGACTGTTTCAGCGGCACAGGATTTTTTAACCTTATATATTTATATGATAACCATACATTTTTAAGCCATAAACAAAACACATTAAAATTAAACAAAATACGCTGCATATATTTTTTTAAAAAGAAAGATCCTAGGTTACAAGCTACAACGTGGAATTATAAAATGTGTCCTAGGTTCTGGAGGTGACTGAAGAAGAAGGGCCCACATTACGGTGGGGATACACCGTCTATCAATATTAACCTTCAGTTCGCTAGTCTCACATAAGAAGATTAGAAATTTAGAATTTCTTTATTAAATTCGTTAACTATTAGGAGAGCGAGATGTGGGTGTTCAAACCCACAACGTCCCACATCTATATTACCCTTCACTGTCTGCAGACAGTTGTGGGAAGGTGACTGCTCTCCAACGTTAAAATGAGAATAAGAAAAAGATAAACATAACAAGATGAAAAATAAATAAATAAAATAAAAAATAATGTACTATCATTTGGGGGTAAGTAAGATAAAACTTATATCTTGAAATTAGTTTTCCTGCCCCCAGTATGGTAGAGGTACTAATTAACACGACATCAGTAAAGTGACAGTTTACTGTGACTTTCGTGGTTTTACATGCGGCTCAAGATGTACATCCGCCTAAAGTAGTGCCAAGTTCTTAGATGACCTTATTTTTTAACTAAAAATAATTATTAGTAATTTTTAGGAGAATTAACTCTGATTTTATTTTCTTTGTATTTATTTAACACATTTTTTTTGTATTTATTACAGAGTAATTAATTAATTTTATCTAAAGTTTACTTATTAAATCCATTAAGTATATTTTATTTTTCTTCATTATTTTTAATGGTTAATGCATGTTGGAAGTAAAATGCATTCAGCAATGCTTTTCATCAATAAATAACATTTAAAAGTTAGTGATATGGCACAAGTAGCTTCATGTTAGGGTAGTTTTACCGCTAATAAGCACAAGTCTATTGAAATTGAAAGAGATTTGGACTAAATATCTCAAACTAATTCTTAAAAGTGAGGTAAGACGGTCCCCTTTTGTAAAACGGCCCCTCCTATGTATCAAAAGCTATAATATGCTGCTGCCATCTAGAGATACTTGTTTGTAACTATTGTTCACTTGATCCTGTATATAGTTATAAACACACTGACCAAAGAGCACGAATTTCAATGATCAAAACTTGGTCTTAATATGTTGATTTTCGAAAATTTTCATTTATTGCAAACACAAAAGTTATTAAAACTAATAAAATAAATAATATAAAATTATATATTCAAACATTTAATATCGCCATCTACATTCCGACGCTCAGTTACACAACCCCTTTCAAACATGTGGTCAGCTTCCGGTCAGTTACCTCTTTCTTTCTTTGTGAACCTGACGATGCCTGAAGAAGGCCGAAACGTTGTTCGCTCCTCTACGTAAAATATTTTCTCAACCCAAACGAACCGTTTTCACATATATAAATATGGATTCAGTTTTTGGCACGTTGCAAAAAACAAATTCGTCACCAGTTTCTTCTTTAAAAACAGTAAAATAATGTTTTAAAACAGACATTAATTAATAATAATTAGAATGTTATATTGCTCGTTACATTTATTTCATTTTCTTGTCAAACAAAACGTTTGTGACGATTCTCACCTTTCTGTGGAAAATAATTGATTTTGGGTTCTTTAGAATTTCGTGCAAAGCTACTCGAGGGCTATCTGCGCTAGCTTGTTTGTTTGTGTTTATAATTTCTCGCAAAGCTACACGAAGGATATCTGCGCTAGCCGTCCCTAATTTAGCAGTGTAAGACGAGAGGGAAGGCAGCTAGTCATCACCAACCCACCGCCAACTATTGGGCTACCCTTTAACCCACGAATAGTGGGATTGACGTGGACATTATAACGTCCCCATGGCTGAAAGGACGATCATGTTTGGTGCGACGGGGATTCGAAGCCGCAACATTAGTGTTTCTACTTAATGAATTTCGCGAAAGAAAGTGTGAAACATTGGTATTCTCACTGTGACCTCATACGAACCAGTCTGTTCCTGGTTTTGAAACCAGAAATGAATTTGATAACCAGAGAAGTACGAGAGATAATCGCTAGTAATCTTCTGTCACGTGATTTTAATACTTTCATTTTAAAGGAACTGTAATAGCGAAATTCATATGTCAAATGGTTTTATTACAGTACTAAAAATATTTGTTCTATTAAAAAAAAAAGGTGGGTTAGAGATTTAGAATATTACAAAACTTAATTCTGTAATAATCATCTATTTCGGCGAACAGATGGTATAAATACATCTGTTACTTTGTCCATAACACGTTATGAATTCTTCAAGTTTACTAAACCAGATATATCCAAGGCCCGGTATGGCCAAGCGTGTTCAGGCGTGCGACTCGTAATCTGAGGGTTGCGGGTTCGCATCCCCGTCGCGCCAAACATGCTCGCCCTCCCAGCCGTGGGGGCGTTATAATGTCCACGTCAATCCCACTATTCGTTGGTAAAAGAGTAGCCCAAGAGTTGGCGGTGGGTGGTGATGACTAGCTGCCTTCCCTCTAGTCTTACACTGCTAAATTAGGGACGGCTAGCGCAGATAGCCCTCGAGTGGCTTTGCGCGAAATTATAAAAACAAACAAACAAAAGATATATCCAAAACTAAATTTGGACTTTATAAGCCACGAACTGTGGTGACATGTGTTTTATATACAATAATATTATTTACATCTTAAGCAAGCAAAATGAAATGTCACATAACTATAATTTTGTGCAAACATCATGTATTTCCCCCTCACTGGCTAACGCAGAAAAATTGATCTGATGCACGTGCCAGATATTCGGACAAGATAACATAAAAAAGACACGTGAGAAAATGTTTCATTTCAAGTTCTGAAGAATTTGTGCTCTTATTTTATGAACTAGTTTGTTTGTTTTTATGGACTAGTTTGTTTTTTATGAACTAGTTTGTTTGTTTTTATGGACTAGTTTGTTTTTTATGGACTAGTTTGTTTTTTATGAACTAGTTTGTTTGTTTTTATGGACTAGTTTGTTTGTTTTTTATGAACTAGTTTGTTTTTATGAACTAGTTTGTATGTTTTTTATGAACTAGTTTGTTTTTTATGAACTACTTGGTTTTTTATGGACTGGTTTGTTTTTATGAACTAGATTGTTTTTTATGAACTAGTTTGTTTTTATCAACTAGTTTGTTTTTTATGAACTAGATTGTTTTTTATGAACTAGTTTGTTTTTATGAACTAGATTGTATTTTATGAACTAGTTTGTTTTTATGAACTAGATTGTTTTTATGAAGTAGTTTGTTTTTTATGAACTATATTGTTTTTTATGAACTAGTTTATTTTTATGAACTAGTTTGTTTTTATGAACTCGTTTGTTTTTATGAACTAGTTTTTTTTATGAACTAGTTTTTTATGGACTAGTTTGTTTTTTTATGAACTAGTTAGTTTTTATGAACTAGATTGTTTTTATGAACTAGTTTTTTATGGACTAGTTTGTTTTTTATGAACTAGTTAGTTTTTATGAACTAGATTGTTTTTTATGAACTAGTTTGTTTTATGAACAAGTTTGTTTTTTATGAACTAGTTTGTTTTTATGAACTATATTGTTTTTATGAACTAGTTTATTTTAATACTAGATTGTTTTTATGAACTAGTTTGTTTTTATGAACTAGATTGTTTTTATGAACTAGTTTGTTTTTTATGGACTAGTTTGTTTTTATGAACTAGTTTGTTTTTTATGAACTAGTTTGTTTTTATGAACTAGTTTGTTTTTTATGAACTAGTTTGTTTTTATGAACTAGTTTGTTTTTATGAATTAGTTTGTTTTTTATGAACTAGTTTGTTTTTATGAACTAGATTGTTTTTATGAACTAGTTTGTTTTTTATGAACTAGTTTGTTTTTTATGAACTAGTTTGTTTTTATGAACTAGTTTGTTTTTTATGAACTAGTTTGTTTTTATGAACTAGTTTGTTTTTTATGAACTAGTTTCTTTTTATGAACTAGATTGTTTTTATGAACTAGTTTGTTTTTATGAACTAGATTGTTTTTATGAACTAGATTGTTTTTTATGAACTAGTTTGTTTTTATGAACTAGTTTGTTTTTTATGAACTAGTTTGTTTTTATGAACTAGATTGTTTTTATGAACTAGTTTGTTATTTATGAACTAGATTGTTTTTTATGAACTAGTTTGTTTTTATGAACTAGTTTGTTTTTTATGAACTAGTTTGTTTTTATGAACTAGTTTGTTTTTTTATGAACTAGTTTGTTTTTATGAACTATATTGTTTTTTATGAACTAGTTTGTTTTTATGAACTAGTTTGTTTTTATGAACTAGATTGTTTTTTTATGAACTAGTTTGTTTTTATGAACTAGATTGTTTTATGAACTAGATTGTTTTTATGAACTAGTTTGTTTTTATGAACTAGTTTCTTTTTTATGAACTAGTTTGTTTTTTATGAACTAGTTTGTTTTTTATGAACTAGTTTGTTTTTATGAACTAGATTGTTTTTTATGAACTAGTTTGTTTTTTGTGAACTAGTTTGTTTTTATGAACTAGTTTGTTTTTATGAACTAGATTGTTTTTATGAACTAGTTTGTTTTTATGAACTAGTTTGTTTTTTATGAACTAGTTTGTTTTTATGAACTAGTTTGTTTTTTATGAACTAGATTGTTTTTATGAACTAGTTTGTTTTTTATGAACTAGTTTGTTTTTATGAACTAGTTTGTTTTTATGAACTAGTTTGTTTTTTATGAACTATATTGTTTTTTATGAACTAGTTTGTTTTTATGAACTAGTTTGTTTTTTATGAACTAGTTTGTTTTTATGAACTAGTTTGTTTTATGAACTAGTTTGTTTTTTATGAACTAGTTTGTTTTTATGAACTAGTTTGTTTTTATGAACTAGTTTGTTTTAATACTAGATTGTTTTTATGAACTAGTTTGTTTTAATACTAGATTGTTTTTATGAACTAGTTTTTCTTTATGAACTAGTTTGTTTTTTATGAACTAGCTTGTTTTTTATGAACTAGCTTGTTTTTATGAACTAGATTGTTTTTATGAACTAGTTTTTCTTTATGAACTAGTTTGTTTTTTATGAACTAGATTGTTTTTTGTGAACTAGATTGTTTTTTATGAACTAGATTGTTTGTTCTTATGAACTAGATTGTTTTTTATGAACCAGTTTTTTTTATGAACTAGATTGTTTTTATGAACTAGTTTGTTTTTTATGAACTAGTTTGTTTTTATGAACTAGATTGTTTTTTATGAACTAGTTTGTTTTTATGAACTAGATTGTTTTATGAACTAGATTGTTTTTATGAACTAGTTTGTTTTTATGAACTAGATTGTTTTTATGAACTAGTTTGTTTTTATGAACTAGATTGTTTTTATGAACTAGTTTTTTATGAACTAGTTTGTTTTTTTATGAACTAGTTAGTTTTTATGAACTAGATTGTTTTTTATGAATTAGTTTGTTTTTATGAACTAGTTTTTCTTTATGAACTAGATTGTTTTTTATGAACTAGTTTGTTTTTTTATGAACTAGATTGTTTTTATGAACTAGTTTGTTTTTATGAACTAGATTATTTTTTATGAACTAGTTTTTTAAGAACTAGATTGTTTTTATGAACTAGTTTGTTTTTTATGAACTAGTTTGTTTTTTATGAACTAGTTTGTTTTTTATGAACTAGTTTGTTTTTATGAACTAGATTGTTTTTATGAACTAGTTTGTTTTTATGAATTATATTGTTTTTTATGAACTAGTTTGTTTTTATGAACTGGTTTGTTTTTTATGAACTAGGTTGTTTTTTATGAACTAGATTGTTTTTATGAACTATATTGTTTTTTATGAACTAGTTTGTTTTTTATGAACTAGTTTGTTTTTATGAACTAGTTTGTTTTTATGAACTAGTTTGTTTTTTATGAACTATATTGTTTTTTATGAACTAGTTTGTTTTTATGAACTAGTTTGTTTTTTATGAACTAGTTTGTTTTTATGAACTAGTTTGGTTTTTATGAACTAGATTGTTTTTATGAACTAGTTTGTTTTTATGAACTAGTTTGTTTTTATGAACTAGATTGTTTTTATGAAGTAGTTTGTTTTTTATGAACTAGTTAGTTTTTATGAACTAGTTAGTTTTTATGAACTAGATTGTTTTTAGGAACTAGTTTGTTTTATGAACTAGTTTGTTTTTTATGAACTAGTTTGTTTTTATGAACTAGATTGTTTTTTATGAACTAGTTTTTTATGGACTAGTTTGTTTTTTATGAACTAGTTAGTTTTTATGAATTAGTTTGTTTTTATGAACTAGTTTGTTTTTTATGAACTAGTTTGTTTTTATGAACTAGTTTGTTTTTTTATGAACTAGATTGTTTTTATGAACTAGTTTGTTTTTATGAACTAGTTTGTTTTTTATGGACTAGTTTGTTTTTATGAACTAGTTTGTTTTTTATGAACTAGTATGTTTTTATGAACTAGTTTGTTTTTTATGAACTAGTTTGTTTTTATGAACTAGTTTGTTTTTATGAATTAGTTTGTTTTTTATGAACTAGATTGTTTTTACGAACTAGTTTGTTTTTTATGAACTAGTTTGTTTTTTATGAACTAGTTTGTTTTTATGAACTAGTTCGTTTTTTATGAACTAGTTTGTTTTATGAACTAGTTTGTTTTTTTATGACCTAGTTTGTTTTTTATGAATTATATTGTTTTTTATGAACTAGTTTGTTTTTATGAACTAGATTGTTTTTTATGAACTAGTTTGTTTTTATGAACTATATTGTTTTATGAACTAGATTGTTTTTATGAACTAGTTTGTTTTTATGAACTAGTTTCTTTTTTATGAACTAGTTTGTTTTTTATGAACTAGTTTGTTTTTATGAACTAGATTGTTTTTATGAACTAGATTGTTTTTTATGAACTAGTTTGTTTTTTGTGAACTAGTTTGTTTTTATGAACTAGTTTGTTTTTATGAACTAGTTTGTTTTTATGAATTAGTTTGTTTTTATGAACTAGTTTGTTTTTTATGAACTAGTTTGTTTTTATGAACTAGTTTGTTTTTTTATGAACTAGTTTGTTTTTATGAACTAGTTTGTTTTTATGAACTAGTTTGTTTTTATGAACTAGTTTGTTTTTATGAACTAATTTGTTTTTTATGAACTATATTGTTTTTTATGAACTAGTTTGTTTTTATGAACTAGTTTGTTTTTTATGAACTAGTTTGTTTTTATGAACTAGATTGTTTTATGAACTAGATTGTTTTTATGAACTAGTTTGTTTTTATGAACTAGATTGTTTTTTATGAACTAGTTTTTTTATGGACTAGTTTGTTTTTTTATGAACTAGTTAGTTTTTATGAACTAGATTGTTTTTATGAACTAGTTTGTTTTATGAACTGGTTTGTTTTTTATGAACTAGTTTGTTTTTATGAACTATATTGTTTTTATGAACTAGTTTGTTTTTATGAACTAGTTTGTTTTAATACTAGATTGTTTTTATGAACTAGTTTGTTTTTTATGAACTAGTTTGTTTTTATGAACTAGATTGTTTTTATGAACTAGATTGTTTTTTATGAACTAGTTTGTTTTTTATGAACTAGATTGTTTTTTATCAACTAGTTTGTTTTTATGAACTAGATTGTTTTTATGAACTAGTTTGTTTTTTATGGACTAGTTTGTTTTTATGAACTAGTTTGTTTTTTATGAACTAGATTGTTTTTATGAACTAGATTGTTTTTTATGAACTAGATTGTTTTTTATGAACTAGATTGTTTTTATGAACTAGTTTGTTTTTTATGGACTAGTTTGTTTTTATGAACTAGTTTGTTTTTTATGAACTAGTTTGTTTTTATGAACTAGTTTGTTTTTATGAACTAGTTTGTTTTATGAACTAGTTTGTTTTTTATGAACTAGTTTGTTTTTATGAACTAGATTGTTTTTATGAACTAGTTTGTTTTTATGAACTAGTTTGTTTTAATACTAGATTGTTTTTATGAACTAGTTTGTTTTAATACTAGATTGTTTTTATGAACTAGTTTTTCTTTATGAACTAGCTTGTTTTTATGAACTAGATTGTTTTTATGAACTAGTTTTTCTTTATGAACTAGTTTGTTTTAATACTAGATTGTTTTTATGAACTAGTTTTTCTTTATGAACTAGTTTGTTTTTTATGAACTAGCTTGTTTTTTATGAACTAGCTTGTTTTTATGAACTAGATTGTTTTTATGAACTAGTTTTTCTTTATGAACTAGTTTGTTTTTTATGAACTAGATTGTTTTTTGTGAACTAGATTGTTTTTTATGAACTAGATTGTTTGTTCTTATGAACTAGATTGTTTTTTATGAACCAGTTTTTTTATGAACTAGATTGTTTTTATGAACTAGTTTGTTTTTTATGAACTAGTTTGTTTTTATGAACTAGATTGTTTTTTATGAACTAGTTTGTTTTTATGAACTAGATTGTTTTTATGAACTAGTTTGTTTTTATGAACTAGATTGTTTTTATGAACTAGTTTGTTTTTATGAACTAGATTGTTTTTATGAACTAGTTTTTTATGAACTAGTTTGTTTTTTTTATGAACTAGTTAGTTTTTATGAACTAGATTGTTTTTTATGAATTAGTTTGTTTTTATGAACTAGTTTTTCTTTATGAACTAGATTGTTTTTTATGAACTAGTTTGTTTTTTTATGAACTAGATTGTTTTTATGAACTAGTTTGTTTTTATGAACTAGATTATTTTTTATGAACTAGTTTTTTAAGAACTAGATTGTTTTTATGAACTAGTTTGTTTTTTATGAACTAGTTTGTTTTTTATGAACTAGTTTGTTTTTTATGAACTAGTTTGTTTTTATGAACTAGATTGTTTTTATGAACTAGTTTGTTTTTATGAACTATATTGTTTTTTATGAACTAGTTTGTTTTTATGAACTGGTTTGTTTTTTATGAACTAGGTTGTTTTTTATGAACTAGATTGTTTTTATGAACTATATTGTTTTTTATGAACTAGATTGTTTTTATGAACTATATTGTTTTTTATGAACTAGTTTGTTTTTATGAACTAGATTGTTTTTATGAACTAGTTTGTTTTTTATGAACTAGTTTTTTATGAACTAGATTTTTTATGAACTAGATTGTTTTTTATGAACTAGTTTTTTATGAACTAGTTTGTTTTTTATGAACTAGATTGTTTTTATGAACTAGTTTTTCTTTATGAACTAGATTGTTTTTATGAACTAGTTTGTTTTTATGAACTAGATTGTTTTTATGAACTAGTTTTTTTATGAACTAGATTTTTTATGAACTAGATTGTTTTTTATGAACTAGTTTTTTATGAACTAGTTTGTTTTTTATGAACTAGATTGTTTTTATGAACTAGTTTTTCTTTATGAACTAGTTTGTTTTTTATGGACTAGTTTGTTTTTATGAACTAGTTTGTTTTTTATGAACTAGTTTGTTTTTATGAACTAGTTTGTTTTTATGAACTAGTTTGTTTTATGAACTAGTTTGTTTTTTATGAACTAGTTTGTTTTTTATGAACTAGATTGTTTTTTATGAACTAGATTGTTTTTATGAACTAGTTTGTTTTTTATGGACTAGTTTGTTTTTATGAACTAGTTTGTTTTTTATGAACTAGTTTGTTTTTATGAACTAGTTTGTTTTTATGAACTAGTTTGTTTTATGAACTAGTTTGTTTTTTATGAACTAGTTTGTTTTTATGAACTAGATTGTTTTTATGAACTAGTTTGTTTTTATGAACTAGTTTGTTTTAATACTAGATTGTTTTTATGAACTAGTTTGTTTTTATGAACTAGTTTGTTTTAATACTAGATTGTTTTTATGAACTAGTTTTTCTTTATGAACTAGTTTGTTTTTTATGAACTAGCTTGTTTTTATGAACTAGATTGTTTTTATGAACTAGTTTTTTTTTATGAACTAGTTTGTTTTAATACTAGATTGTTTTTATGAACTAGTTTTTCTTTATGAACTAGTTTGTTTTTTATGAACTAGCTTGTTTTTATGAACTAGATTGTTTTTATGAACTAGTTTTTCTTTATGAACTAGTTTGTTTTTTATGAACTAGATTGTTTTTTGTGAACTAGATTGTTTTTTATGAACTAGATTGTTTGTTCTTATGAACTAGATTGTTTTTTATGAACCAGTTTTTTTTATGAACTAGATTGTTTTTATGAACTAGTTTGTTTTTATGAACTAGATTGTTTTTTATGAACTAGTTTGTTTTTATGAACTAGATTGTTTTATGAACTAGATTGTTTTTATGAACTAGTTTGTTTTTATGAACTAGATTGTTTTTATGAACTAGTTTGTTTTTATGAACTAGATTGTTTTTTATGAACTAGATTGTTTTTATGAACTAGTTTTTCTTTATGAACTAGATTGTTTTTTATGAACTAGTTTGTTTTTTTATGAACTAGATTGTTTTTATGAACTAGTTTGTTTTTATGAACTAGTTTGTTTTTATGAACTAGTTTGTTTTTATGAACTAGATTATTTTTTATGAACTAGTTTTTTAAGAACTAGATTGTTTTTATGAACTAGTTTGTTTTTTATGAACTAGTTTGTTTTTATGAACTAGTTTGTTTTTTATGAACTAGTTTGTTTTTATGAACTAGTTTGTTTTTATGAACTATATTGTTTTTTATGAACTAGTTTGTTTTTATGAACTGGTTTGTTTTTTATGAACTAGGTTGTTTTTTATGAACTAGATTGTTTTTATGAACTATATTGTTTTTTATGAACTAGATTGTTTTTATGAACTAGATTGTTTTTATGAACTATATTGTTTTTTATGAACTAGATTGTTTTTTATGAACTAGTTTGTTTTTATGAACTAGATTGTTTTTATGAACTAGTTTGTTTTTTATGAACTAGTTTGTTTTTTCATGAACTAGTTTGTTTTTATGAACTAGATTGTTTTTTATGAACTAGTTTGTTTTTATGAACTAGATTGTTTTATGAACTAGATTGTTTTTATGAACTAGTTTGTTTTTATGAACTAGATTGTTTTTATGAACTAGTTTGTTTTTATGAACTAGATTGTTTTTATGAACTAGTTTTTTTATGAACTAGATTTTTTATGAACTAGATTGTTTTTTATGAACTAGTTTTTTATGAACTAGTTTGTTTTTTATGAACTAGTTTGTTTTTATGAACTAGATTGTTTTTATGAACTAGATTGTTTTTTATGAACTAGATTGTTTTTTATGAACTAGATTGTTTTTTATGAACTAGATTGTTTTTATGAACTATATTGTTTTTTATGAACTAGTTTGTTTTTATGAACTGGTTTGTTTTTATGAACTAGATTGTTTTTTATGAACTAGTTTGTTTTTTATGAACTAGTTTGTTTTTATGAACTAGATTGTTTTTATGAACTAGTTTGTTTTTTATGAACTAGTTTGTTTTTTATGAACTAGTTTGTTTTTATGAATTAGATTGTTTTTATGAACTAGATTGTTTTATGAACTAGTTTGTTTTTATGAACTAGTTTGTTTTTTATGAACTAGTTTGTTTTTATGAACTAGATTGTTTTTATGAAGTAGATTGTTTTATGAACTAGTTTGTTTTTATGAACTAGATTGTTTTTTTATGAACTAGTTTTGTTTGTTTAAAGAACTTCGGTTGCTGTGAGTCGATTGCTTCTCTCAGTTTCTTGTTGTTACAATACTTTGAAATTTTTTTACGGTTCAACCAGTCAAACACGGCATACATAATGTCAGACACTTGTAAAGAAAATATAAATTGGAATTGTAGATTTCAACCTTGCGCGCACTCTACTTTATAAATGGCCAGATCGGAATATTTCTTCTCTTTTTGTAATGTCAAATTTACTCTCCAAAACTACAAAAGACCGAGATTCGAATCCAAAGCTTTTTACTTTTTCATCTAATTATATCTCTTTATCTTTACTCTTTTCGACTCTCCTACTGAAAGACAACACGCACTATCAAAAATGTTCTTTACAAAATCAGAAACTGTTACTGTAAGTTTTGATTTGAACAGCGCTTTATTCAGGTGTGGGCTGAGCGATTACATCACAGGACTCTTGTCAATGTGCTTAGATTTTTGTGCAAAGCTACATAGGGGCTATTTACACCTAGCCGTCCTCAATTTTGCACTGATAGACTAGAAGGAAAACAGCTGGTCAGCGACATCTCCTGTCAACGCTCGGACTACTTTCTGACTAAAAAAATTTAAATTTCATTCGAAGCGTATTTAAGCACCAAAGGGACGCGAACCATGAACACACTAAATCAATGACCAGGAACTAGCTACACTTCGAACTAATAATCAGAGGGAGGATACTCGGGCAGAAGCACACGCCGCCATAAACAAAAAAAGTTGTCCGGTCCTTTAAACCCAAGATTAAGATTGTGCAACATGTCTAGTGATATATCGCGTTTCGATCCTAGAACTTTTCAATACGTAGTCCGACACATTGTTATGCAAATATTTATTTCTTTGTTATTTTCAAACGTTTAATTTTGATGTTTCTTTTTCACCAGTTATTATCCCCTTTGACATTAAATAACCTTCAGAATAGACAGATTTTGTTTGGTTTGTTTTGAATTTCGTCGAGGCTACACGAGGGTTACCTGCGTTAGCTGTCCCTAATTTAGTAGTGTAAGACTAGAGGGAAGGCGGCTAGTCATCACCAACCACCGCCAACTCTTGGGCTACTTTTTTACCAACGAATAGTGGGATTGACCGTCACATTGTAATGTCCCCACGGCTGAAAGGGCGAGCATGTTTGGTGTGACGAAGATTCAAATCCCAAATACCTTAACCATCTGGCCATGCCGGATCCAGAACAAACAGAAGGAAAGAAAGTAGATTATATAGAAAAGATGGATGGATGTATGGATTTAGTGATAAATAATGAACTCATAACTTGAAACAATGAGATGGAACAGTGTGAGTGGTCGATGGAAAACACGGGTGGAAAAGAAGTGAAATCATAAAAAAAATATTCTCAAAGTAACCACAAAAATTTAAATGGAGAAAACTAGTTGTACGAAAAACAAGAATTAAAAATAAAATAAAAATATTTTACAAAAAGACTGAAAAATTGAAAAGAAGTTAACGAAATCCGCACGAATGGGAAGTTGGATTGTAAGTGTGACAACATAATATGAAAGAAGACAAGCCTTTCTGAGTATGTCTATTTTATCCTGATTTGTTGAAATCTAATCTGCGAGTTATTGAGCATCATAACAGGGGTTTCAGTAATCACAGTTCAAAGGAAAAATTCATCTTTTCAGCTATTGATTAGAGATTAAAACTTGTTACGTACTGAACTACTAATTCGTCAAAGACGAGAAAAAAACCGCTGGAGATTACAAATTTGGTTTAGATTCATTTGAAAAGGGTACAATGATAGTGATAATAGATCTTTCTGTAAGTTATTTTAGCTGTCAGACGTTTCAATCAGACTCAGTAATTATCCAGAGAGTGTCATGGAAATCAGTTTTTATTATTCTACAGAGTTTTTAAAGTGTAAAAGTTTCCTTTACAATGGCCCTGTTGGCCCGGCATGGCCAAGCGTGCGCCTCGTAATCTGAGGGTCGCGGGTTTGCATCCCCATCGAGCCAAATATGCTCGCCCTTTCAGCTGTGGGAGCGTTATAATGTGACGGTCAATCCCACTATTCGTTGGTAAAAGAGTAGCCCAAGAGTTGGCGGTGGGTGGTGATGACTAGCTGCCTTCCCTCTAGTCTTACACTGCTAAATTAAGGATGGCTAGCGCAGATAGCCCTCGAGTAGCTTTGTGCGAAAAACAAAGAAACAAACAATATAATGGCCCTCTTGTGGCTTAGTAGTAAACTTATAGCATTTAAAATAGAAGATTCCATCCTTGCTGTGGTACGACAAAGATAAGCAATTGTACAGTTTTGCACTGAACGACAAAAAAATAAATAAACCTTTACGATGAAAGAAATAAAAAATAAATAGTTCTTAAGCACTAAAGAAGATTTGTTTGTTTGTTTCTGAATTTCGCACGTAGCCGCACGAGGGCTCTCTGCTCTAGCCTTCTTTAATTTAGTGGTGTAAGACTAGAGGGAAGGCAGCTAGTCATCACCACCCACCGCCAATTCTTGGGCTACTCTTTTTTAGTGTGACTTGCCCTTTCATTATAACGCCCCAACAGCTGAAAAGGCGAGCATGTTTGGTGTGACGAGGATTCGAACTCGCGACTCTCAGATGATGAGTCGAGCACCCTAACCATCTGGCCATGTCAGGTCTAACTAAGGTGATTTTCGATTATTTAGCAGTACGTACCAGCTAGGTTGATTTCTTTGTTTGTTTGTTTTGTATTTTGCGCAAAGCTACACAAGGGCTATCTGCGTTAGCCCTCCCTAATTTAGCAGTGTAAGACTAAAGGGAAGGCAGCTAGTCAACACCCACCGTCAACTCCTGGGCTACTCTTTTACCAACGAATAGTAGAATTAATCGTCACATTATATCTCCCCTAAGGCTGAAATGGTGAGCATCTTAGGTGTGACGGGGATGCAAACCCGCGCCTCTAGGGTGAGGTCAATATTTTTCTTCCCATGCAAAGAAATGTTTGTGATCTAACTATAGAATACATGATAATACACGTAAAAATCATTTGTTGGGTTTTTTACTTCTTTTTTTAAGTATCTGATTTAAATCTTCAGGCATATTTACTTTTTTAAATATTTTTTGTTTTTATTATTAAATACCTTCATCAAAATTGTTCGTTCTGTTTAAGAAAGATAAAGTGAAGGAAGTCGTTCCAAAACTATCGATAACTAGAGACCCACGAGAAATAAATCTAAGCAAACGTGATAAAATAGTTTTTGTTTCTTTTTTCATACTGTTTACGCCTTCCTTTTCTGCTGTCAAATTTCAGTTCAATCAGGACTGTATTTACAACTATAATCACAGGAAAGCTGTAATACGAGCCCCATGCCTGTTGCTGGAAAGCTCGCATCATCTGATGCTGATATTGTAAATTGGAGTCGGAATGTTGTATATAATAGTGAAACCGGTACGTTGTGTTCTCGCCAGCCACGAAACCAAGATGGGTCGTTTACGGATTGAGTTGCTTCATGTAAACAACTAAAAAAATATCTGTATTATATATTTGTTTGTTTAACTGTGTCCGTCCGTTTAATAATACGTATATCAAACCATCAGGACCAAAACGTTTGGTTCAGAGATAGATGGATAGATATATTCATATCTGTATTATATTCGTGCATCATGGATCGCTACCGAGCGCCTCCAAACGTGATTGGGCCCGGCATAGCCAAGCGTGTTAAGGCGTTCGACTCGTAATCCGAGGGTCGCGAGTTCGAATCCCGGTAGCGCCAAACATGCCTGCCCTTTCAGCGGTGGGTTCGTTATAATGTGACGATCAATCCCACTATTCGTTGGTAAAAGAGAAGCCCAAGAGTTGGCGGTGGGTGGTGATGACTAGCTGCCTTCCCTCTAGTCTTACACTACAAAATTAGGGACGGCTAGCGCAGATAGCCCTCGAGTAGCTTTGCGCGAAATTCAAAACAAACAAACAATACGTGCATTATAATATAATGGAACTTGCTGAAAAAAAATTTTTATTACGCCACGTGTAACTCCCAACTTCGCAAAATTTGTATCATGTTTACATGTAGATATGCAATAGAGATCACACTTTTCCCGTTTCGTCTCCGTTTTCCGTCACGGAAAACTTTATTTTTCTCCATTCTCAGGGTGCAGATATGACGTCATGACTACGTCACGTGCAGATCCAATGCACTGGCACCACCGGTAATTAAAAATAAATATTTTTACTTACGAAATAGTTGAAATAATTTTATAAAAATAACTTTTAGACTAAATAGGTAAATCTAGAAACGTCATTACGATTACTTGATACTTGCTGTTACAAAAATGATATACTACAATATTCCCTTCGTACACGTTACTTAGCCGCAACAGATATTAACATTTAAAGACTTTTCTTTTTGGTAAATTTAAAACAACTTTGGTTTTTATCTTATCTATTATATATTTTTAATTATATAAATTATTCATAAATTTTATTTGTCTGATTTTAAAACGCGATGCATTAAACACCAGACTATTGAGTAAATGTAAAAAAAAAAGTGAATTGTTTTATTTCAAACTGTTTTGGAGTTGTTACAGTGGCGCTCCTTGCGGGAAAAAATAAATGTACCAATTTTTCACTTTGGAAATTGTTTGTTTGTTTTTTGCACAAAGCTACTTGAGGGCTCTCTGTGCTAGTCGTCCCTAATTTAGCAGTGTAAGACCAGAGGGAAGACAGCTCGTCACCACCACCCACCGCCAACTCTTGGGCTACTCTTTTACCAAAGAATAGTGGGATTGACCGTCACATTATAACGCCCCCATGGCTGAAAGGGCGAGCATGTTTGGTGCGACCGGGATTCGAACCCGCGACCTTGAGATTACGAGTCGAACGCCATAAACCACCTGGCCATGCCGGGCCCGCTATGGAAATATGATAACCATATCTTATATTTGTCGCATATTAACTTTGCGATTATTTCCAAACACTCGCGAGTTAAAAACAGAAATAAAGAGGGGGTAAAATGTGTAATATTAAAGTTTATTTACAAACCTTTTCAGATCTTTGAAAAACGTCGTTGATGCGTGTGGCGGGTGGTAACACGAAGTTCGACGTCGTGAAAAGAAGCACATTTGTCACGTGACTAACAAGAGCTTATCTGTGCATAGCAATTTGTAACGCGTCCAGAATCTAATTAAACTTGACGCTTACCGAAAATGTATAAACTTAACTTTAATATATATATATTTGGATTCAACTGAAACTGACATGAACTCGTGCCGTTACGCTTGTGCTAATGTTAACGCCAAGGGAATCGAAGGTGACACGCCTTGAGAACATGTTTTATTACAGATAGATCTATATGAATAGGCCTGGAGCTGCACGTCAGCTAAGTGAAAAGAAACCTAAATGCATATTGTTTTATACGATAATGAAATAAATTTTAAAAGGATGAAACGTTCGTATGGAATATCGAAACACTTAAAATGATGCGCTTTAAATTTATAAATTAGGGTGCCAGTTCTACTCTCAAAGCACTCCTTTAACATGATACAACATGATGTGAATAAGTGGAACACATTATTACTATTGCTACGGGGGCAGTACCAGCCTCTCCCTGGTGATGGGCTGATGTGGACTACACATACAATTGTGGAATTTATCCTCTGAGTTCTGTCGGTCAAAATGACCAACACCGTCCAGATAAAATAATAATTTTAAATACTATGTTTAAAGGCGCTCAACTCGTAATCTGAGGGTTGTTGGTTCGAATCCCCATCACAACAAACATTCCCCCCTTTCAGCCGTGGAGGCGTTATAATGTTACGGTCAATCCAACTATTCGTTGATAAAAAAAATAGTAGCCCAAGAGTTGGCGGTGAGTGGTGGTGACTAGCTGCCTTCCCTCTAGTCTTACGCTGCTAAATTAGGGACGGCTAGCGCAGAAAGTCCTTGAGTAGCTTTGCGCGAAATTCAAAACAAACAAAGAAACGACAAGTAAAAACATTATTCGAAACTGTTGATGGCGTGTTGAACACCGATTTAACTTTGGACGAGTTAATTAATGGATTTTCTTAGTTTTTGGTGACGTGAAATGTTATAATAGCACGAATATATATATAAAGTGTCATGTAGATATATCGGTACAAGTTACTTAGGTTTGAGAAAGCGCGTGTTCTTAAAAAAAACATAATTAAAAATCCATTATATTTTCCGATATTTGCCGAGGGAGTTGAACAGGACTTCTCGTTTTACGTTTTTCGTGATGTAATTCATACCTATATATATGTACGTTTTAGATGTGATGTGCGCGTAGCTCGTTCAACTCTGTGCGTGATTGACGTGCAAATAACTTATGAGATGCGTTATATTAAGATTAATTCCATTGGTCACACCGACCGAATAAGCTGTTTTAAGATCTTCGGTACAGCGACTATGGATGTTTATCTTCTCGCATAAGTCCTTCATCTTACAACATAAACAGTTTATTTTCTTTCACAGCGTAGGTTATAATACTTTAAGTTTACTGTTGTAAATTTCCAGTCTTTCTACCGCTGTTGAGAGTTCGGACTTCGATCCCCGCAGCGAGTCCAGTACAATAGTCTATAGTGCAGCTTTGCGCTTAACTATAAATTATCTTTCACTTCTAAGCCTAATATCAGATTTGGAATAATGCACTCGAACAAACACACAAAGGATTTGAATAGGCTCAAAACGCGGAAAATAGGTTCGCAAAGCACATACGAGAAATTAAAGTGCGAACGATAAAACAAAACGACCCCTGCGTTCAAAAACATTCTAGTTGTTGACGCAATACAGAAAAAAAATGGTATATTCTATAGCTCGAGAAAAATGATTGTTTGTTTGTTTGTTTGTTTTTGAATTTCGCGCAAAGCTACACGAGGGCTGTCTGCTCTAGCCGTCCCTAATTTAGCAGTGTAAGGCTAGAGGGAAGACAACTAGTCATCATCACCCACCGCCAACTCTTGGGCGACTCTTTTATCAACGAATAGTTGGATTGACCGTCACATTATAACGCCCCCACGGCTGAAAGGGCGAGCATGTTTGGTGCGACCGGGATTCGAACCTGCGACCCACCTGGCCATGTCGGGCCGGCAAGTTTCTGGAGCAATTGTAGCCCAATCACTAGGCTTAACACAAATATCATTCTCAATCAAAAAACATAGCATAATCTTATAGAATACTACATATGTATTTATATGAGATTAATTCCCGTCGGTGGACTCATCAGATAGCCTGATGTGGTTTTACTATAAGAAAACACATACGCACACTCAGATTAGTTATTTTGATATCCGGGGTCTCGTTTGCGCCAGTCTATTTATAACACCAACGCTTAGATCAATAACTTATATGTTAACGATCAAATCTAAGAATTTAGAATATATTTATTAAACAATAGTGTAAACTTTGCCTGCTACAAAAAAATAAAGTGTAATATTTATTGCTTTATTTTCATAGATACTCTAGACGTACGCGCCACCTAGCGATTGACTGGTGTATATGCAGTGGAAGAAACAATTAAATAATAATTGTAATTTATGTGATTGATATAACAGAGCAAAAACCATTGCTATAAAATGTCAGCCACCATCCGCCACCTAATCGGTTCATTTTGGCTTTGCACTTTTACAGTTAATGACATTTTACTTTATTATGAACTATGGCCACCACGAACAGCAATGTCTACATAGCAAGACATTTGCTTTTGGAAAACCTGTCTTAATAAAATCCGAAGACATTCTCCACCATTCCTTTCAGTGATCTGTTTCCAGGATACCTATAGTGTCTGGAGCCATTTTCGGAAACGTGACTCATATCCAGTGAGTCTATCCATTCGGTCAACAAGTTTACCACCCTGAGGATGGGCACTGAATTCGTACGAATGTGGCAGTATAAAACCTTCTTGCAGAATTTCAAAATTTCTAGAGCATACTCGAAAGATTTCCACATTTTGGTGGAAAGGTTAGAAAAGAAAAACCTTTACTTTTTAAATAATTATAAGGTAACTATTATTTTAACTGACGTTTCGGTTTGAATCCCGGTTGCACCAAACATGCTCGCCCTTTTAGCCGTGGAGGCGTTATAATGTTACGGTCAGTCCCACTATTCGTTGGTAAAAGAGTAGCCCAAGAGTTGGCGGTGGATGGTGATGACTAGCTGCCTTCCCTCTAGTCTTACGCTGCTAAATTAGGGACGGCTAGCACAGATAGCCCTCGTGTAGCTTTGCGCGAAATTCAAAATAAACAAACAAACAAATCCTTCTCGGATGTCGCGCGCTCTCCCGGAAATTATTACATTTAAATTATCACAGATTTTGTAGCTTTGTGCTTTATAACAAGACAGAATAAACAGCGACCTTTTTCTTTGTGAACCTGACGATGACCGAAGAAGGTCGAAACGTTGTTCGCTCTTCTATGTAAAATATTTTCTCAACCCAAACGAGCCGTTTTTGCATATAAACAGCGACCTCTTTTTTCAACAGGAAATTCTCCAAGACTGAACCGAGTTTGCTTCTCGTCATTTCTCGCTCCAGTTCACACTCAGCCATCGATCGAAGTTCAACAATTATAATAATAAACTTCTCCTAGTCGCAGTGAGACTCAGTTCTGTATTCTTAATTACAGATAAAACTTTCTCACGTGGCATGTCAGTTTCAGTATCAGAAATGACATGCAACACGTGCTCACTGCTATTAGGTAGTCTATTAACACTTGGTTAATGAAAAGAGATTACTTAGTTTGGAGTTTTATGAGATGTTTTACAAGTGACTTCAGATATGTACCTCAATTTCAGTTCGTAATGTCATCCATCTGAGGCTGCGACAGTTGGCGTTTAACTGCAATGTCTTGCCGCTTGGGAATTCACTTTATTGTGCAATGATTTACACGAGTTAACTTATTAACTCGTCGGTACAAGTGTTTTATTCTAAAACGTGGAGAACATTGGCTTGGAAGTGAAGTATATAACAAAAGTAAAGAGATATAAGTAATTTTACTTCCCAAGAACTGCCTTTATATATTATATATATGTACATATACGTTTAAGAAATAGTACCTCTTCGCCGCACACTTAAATATATATTTGCATACAAAATAATTTTAGAATACGGATATAAGTAGAATCCTAAGCTTTTAAGCTTAGCTGTAGTCAGAAAAAAGCGTGTCTGTTAGTCTGTGCATGACCACCATAGCGGTAAAAGGAAAGAATCTAGAAATATGAAAATTTTCACACAAACTAAGTGGACCCTGAGGGTATACAAGTGGGTGTTATTACTTATCCGTGTGCATGAGCATTCTTATATAAGGCAACCTAGCAAAAAAAACAAAACAAAAAAGAAATATAACCCCCATAGCTTCAAGAATCTAGAACCCGAAATTTTGCAACAATACTAAATGAACCCTGAGGGTTCGCATGTGGGTGTTGTTACTTATTCACGTACAGGCACGTGCGTATCCTTCTAATGAGGCAACTTAGCGAAAAACCACATAGAAAAGAATTAGTTTTTTTATATAACAAGTTCTAATGTGTAGGAAAGCCAGTGTGTTTTGCTAACAATCCGTTCCAACAGTGGCTTTTCTGTCATGTCCAAAAAAGTACTGAACACACAACCAGTATCAACCTAAAAACCTTAGCGAAGCCATGAACTTTCGTTAGTTAAAAGTGAAAGAACAAGACTTTACATAGTCACAAATTTTAAATGTGTACTTACTAACATAGCTTTTGTACAAATTTTAAAGAGTTATTGATATGGTTTTGTTAAATGAGCATTTTCTCTTTCTAGAAACTAAACTCGTTAGCTATAGGGGCCCATCATGGTCAGGTGGATAAGCCACTCGACTCGTAATCTGAGGGTCGCGGTTTCGAATACCCGTCGCACTAAACATGCTCGCCCTATCAGCCGTGGGGGCATTATAATGTTACGGCCAATCCACTATTCGTTGGTAACAGAGTGGCCCAAGAATTGGGGTGGGTGGTAATGACTAGCTGCCTTCCCTCTAGTCTTACACTGCTAAATTAAGGATGGCTAGCGCAGATAGCCCTCGAGTATCTTTGCGCGAAATTCAAAATACAAAAACAAACGAACACAGACCAGCAATTGGAAATTTCAGTAAAATAACTTATGTATTTGTGTTTATTTTAAACCAATTATGCTGAATTAAAATACTGTTTTGTTGAAAACAGTATCTCAACAAACGGTGGAAGAAGCGTTAGGAACTGTCTTTAGGAATGTGTGATCCTAGGCCTTCAAATTGAAAACACTGTGCAAAGGCTTCACCCATTGTTCACTTCCAATAATGTTTTGTTTTAGAAATCCGGCGCTTCGCTACATAAGGATTTTTTGCACATGGTCGTCTTTGCTTTTGATCAAACTCGTAGGCTATAAGAATGTTAGCTGATCAGTACACACCACCAACTCTAGAGCTGTTATTGTCTAATTAAATAGTGAGATTTAACCAACTCTTGTAGTGCACCCACGACTCCAGTATTCCCAGTACCTCACATCTGTTCGTTCTAACCGCATTTCGTACTACAAAATGTACGTGACCAACGGCCAAAAAACCTTCATTTTAACACTATCTCACGCTGTAGTTGTTGTTTGAAATTTATGATAGCGCCATCTACCGATACCCAAAATAATTCATTGATATATATTAATATATTACATGATTTTTTTTGTATTCTTAAAATTACGCACTAAAATATAATATAAGTATCTCAGTTTTCCACCTGCTCGTCTTTCTGTCCATATATCGATATATCTAATCATAATTATCAATGATATTTATTCTGCATCATCACTTTGAGATATCTGTTATTCCCTTATGGGCTGGCCGTGGTCTAGTAGTTTGCAGGCCTAAACTGTGAGTATGAACGTTAATTGTTAAGTTCCTTTCGCCCAAATTATAGCATAAAAATTGGAAACTCTTAGATTTCCTTCCAGTGAAAAAAACTTAGTCTTAGCAAACCATCAGACTCTGATGCAAACCACCTTTAGTAAATTCATAGCTTCGTTATTATTTAAATTATAAAATAATGTAAATTTCAATTAGTGGTACTACTTGTGGCTCAGCGATACGTCTGCGGACTTACAACAACTTTTGTCTTGTTTTTGATTAACATTGTTGTTATTTAAATACAAGATTAGTAAAAAAAATATTAAGTTAAAAAGGAGGAAATATGAATAGTACAAAAAGTACAGAAACAATCTCTATTAAAATGCAAAGAATATATTTTTAAGCCTACAACTAGATACTTTGAAAACAGTAAAGAAATTAGTCTTAAAATAGTGTCTACATTATTTTTCAAGCTACAAATCCCTGTTTGGACTCAACTAATGTGACGAATTTTTCGTCCCATTTATCGCTCTAGTAACTTTCCCTTAAACTCTCTCCATCATTTCAATGTCTTTTCTAAGAAAAGGCACCAAAGACTGAACGCAATACTCCAAATATGGCCTAACTAGTACCTTATAGAATGAAGTATATTTTCCCTTGCAGCTGTATTTAATAACACTGTAGATACAACAAAGGATTTTGGACAACAAAGGTGCGATCAGGAGGTAGTCACATTAGTAACACACCATGACTCGGTGCTGAAAAGAACACTTACAACCAGCAAAGAGGAACACAAAAGGTGTTCCAAACTACCATGCAAATAAATTTCGCCTTCTGGGTCAAATGAGATTCAGAACTACACCAACAATGGAGGCAGTGAAACTATTTTTGGGATGGCTTTCTTTTTTTATAGAGAAACTGAAATGACTGGAAGTTTAACCCAGGAAAGAAAGATAATTGGTAGCTTTATAAAAGATGGATGTTGAAATAGCACTTTCTATAATTAAGGCTCGAGTTATGTTGTAGAGTTTATTGAATTGTTTGAAACATTTCATGTGTACTGAAGACATGGATTGTAATTCTTGACAGCAGTGTTAAAATTATGGAGTTCTATGTTTGAAGTTGAATTTACAATATGTCGCTCATGTATCCTTAATACACAACGGGCACAGATCCATCATAAATTTCAAACTTGTACTATGTGTGGCCAACATATTGGCTAATGAATGACGGCCGCATCTTGGTTTCCATGGCTACATTCTTTGTTTGTAAAATTAATCATTGTTAAAAGGAGAAATTTAACGTTAAAAAAGTTCAGCTAGTCTTACAAGAATGTTTGTTGGTATCTGTATCACTTGTCGCTGGTTGAAATAGACCTCAAAAGCTTTAAGACCCTCATTATGTGGTATTGCAAAATATAAGAAACTTAATGTCCGTTGTAAACCTTTATTACACATCAAAATTACTTGGGCATTAGACCTGTTTGTCTCCCGCTTATCACTTTCCACTCCCATTTTTGCATTTAGAAACACAGATACTGTCTCAATGGTTAAACAATGTAATATTAGACAACTCATTTTTTTAATATCTCTAATCAGTCAAGTATCAGTGATATTTCACTTAATAAGCTACTTACTTTGGTCGCTACCTTGGTCTCATTGGCGGAATGATGCATCACTGAAGAATATATCATACCATTTAAGAGGACATCAGGAAAGATCTCTTAAGATGTGCAAGCCTTTTTGGTCCTCTTTCATGACTTTCCATCACAATTTCTATGGCCTGCCATTAACCTTTATTTAAAATCCATTTCCAATCAATACTTTGAACAATACTTTCCACAAGGGGAACGAATGATCATGAGCAATACGGGTGGGGAGAGCTTGCTACTTGCTTAGTTAACCTCTGTTCCAAACAACTGAAAAGTTAAAAAAACAGTAAACCCTTATACGGGCTATCAAGGAACTATCTATAGCTACGTCATAGAGGTTTCTAATTATAGTACATTGAATCAGCAAATGAAAAAGGAGGTAATAACCCGTAATAACCACTTTTTTAAAACATTCAACAGCGGGCCTATATTTCTCCATCTTTGACAAATGAAATTTGGTAAGAAATTGTTTGTTTTTGAATTACGCGCAAAGCTACACGAGGGCTATCTGCGCTAGCCGTCCCTAATTTGGCAGTGTAAGCCTAGAGGAAAGGCAGATAGTCATCACCACCCACCGCCAACTCTTGGGTTACTCTTTTACCAACGAATAGTGGGATTGACCGTTACATTATAACGCCCCCATGGCTGGGAGGGCGAGCATGTTTGGTGCAACCGTGATTCGAACCCGCGACCCTCGGATTACGAGTCGAACGCCTTAACACGATTGGCCATGCCGGGCCCATGGTAAGAAATACAAAAAGCGGATGACAGAGGTATTTACACGTCTGTACGCCTCTAATGTCTCGCTATGCGTATGGCATCGTACAATGAATTATATGAATAGTAATAAGTTAAAAAAAATTAGGTTTCATCTAATATCTTAAATATTTATTTCTTTGGACAGTTACAAGTAGGAACTGTAGGTTTCCAAAAGTTTAAGACTTGTATATCTTAGATAAGGTGTTCTAAAATTTTGTACAATAAATATGTTTCAACTGTTTATCATCTCCTACACATTGCTTTGATTTTTTCTGTTTAAAGTTTAATATAGTATTCGTCCTTATAAAGTTATTATTCTTTCTCGGCTATATAAAAAAAAGCCTTATGCTATATTATTATATTACCACATTTTCTGCGAGCTTGGTGTCATGTCTGTCTTTAAATCATTCGGTTTTGTCTGTTTTTAACTTTTCTATGGTAAGGTGATGTTTAAACATGAATTTGTTAGAGAAATTTATTGTCATCGAGACATTCTCTGATAAAACTAGAAATTTTTTTGGATTTGAGTGTTCAGATATTATTGTCTTTTAAAACGACTGAAATGATTTAGGTTTGAAGATGGACAGGTGTCACTACTGTTACAGTCGGACGGATTTTGGCTTATCTTTAGTTTATTGTTAACTGAATTATTGTTGCTGAAATCAAATTCAAAGTGTAAAGATAAAAAAATTACGCTATATGTAACAGTGTTGACGTCATCAACCTACGAATGCGTAGAAACAAATTTAATACGTTTGCACAGAATTGATCTTCCAACATCTAGTAGTAGAAGATAAGGAACAGGGTGTTGACCTGAGTAAATAAGGTTTTTACATCATAGATGTTTGTTTGTTTCCAATGGATGAATTTTGACAAGAGGATATTTTTTAAATTTGTGAGTATACTGCTTCGGTGTTGTTGTTTTTTATGTTTTTTCCTCAATTATAGGCCCGGCATGGACAGGTGGGTTTAAGGCGTTCGACTCGTAATCTGAGGGTCGTGGGTTCGAATTCCCATCACACCAAACATGCTCGCCATTTTAGCCGTGGGGGCGTTTTAATGGAACGTTCAATCCCACTATTCGTTGGTATAAGAGTAACCCAAGAATTGTAGCTGTCTTTCCTCCAGTCTTACACTGCTAAATTACGGACGGCTAGCGCAGATAGCTCTCGTGTAGCTTTGCGAGAAATTCAAAAACAAACAACAATCCTCAATTATTTTGCCTCCCTCCCCCGCATTTCGATACTTGTGATGGGTAGAGCATAGATAACCCATTGTGTACCTTTGTGCTTAGTTCTAAACAAAGAAACATTTATGTTTTTAGTTAGGGGGCGCGGTTCATAGATAGTATGAAAATGACTTAATGTTTTATGTCTTTCTTAACTTATGGCGTTTTACATTACTCAGTATAAAAAAAAAAATATTTTATCCACATTAATACAATATTGTTAAATGCAAGTGTTTGCTTTCCATAAGCAAAGCCACATCGTCGGGCTATCAGATAGGAATATGTAGACATTTTAAATGCGATGAAAAAGTTTTGGTTTTGATTGAATTATAAATACACGTATAGAGATTTATTAAAACAATCCATTGTTTCTGTGGTGGCATGGCTAGGTGGGTTAAGGCGTTCGATTTGTAATCTGAGGGTCGCAGGTTCGAATTCCCGTCACGCCAAATATGCTCGCTTTTTTCAGCCATGGAGCGTATAATGTGACGGTCAATGCCACTATTCGTTGGTAGCCCGAAAGTTGGCGGTGGGTGGTAATGACTAACTGCCTTGCCTCTAGTCTTAGCTCTGCACGAAATTCAGAAAAAACAACAACATTTATTTAGTTTTTTATTTGTTGTGTCTATAGAATAAAAACGTTCTACTTTAAAATATTGAAACAAAAGCCTTTAAATGATCAAATTATCCATGACTTTGTAAAGCTAATTTTTAATTAATTTAAAATCGTAAGAGAAAATAAATATGTAGTCATAAATAACTTCACCCAATAGGATTTTTTTTTTTTTGCGTTATTCGAAATATGCCAAAGGATAAAAGCTCAAAAGGCCTCCAACGGATAAAAATGGCCGCCATCACGTCTATATCTTAACTCTATAGAATGTATTTGGAATTGCTGGACTCTCTACTTGAAAACATATAATTAAAATGCCACAAAGATGTCAAGTTGTTCTTGATGCTAAAGGTAGCTACACTATATATTAGCATTAAAAAAAAAACAAAAAAAAATTAGACACTGTTTGTGGAGTAATTGCTTAAGATTAATTTAGTAAAATTACAAGTTTAGTAGCTGTGTAAAATTAATTTACAGTACTGACAACATAACACATATCTTGTTTGCTGTTTTGGATAAATCGACACAATGGACCATCAATGTTTTGCCCCTTTCAAGATTATAAGCTGTCAGACTTACCGCTGAGTTACCGGGTGGTGGGAAGGTATTTATGAAACTATATTGTAAATAAAACACCTCATTTGTTAAAGCGTTCTAACAAATTTGCGCATTACTGTATACAAATACTGGTTAATTATAAATATTATAAGTAATATTTTTACGAGCTAAGTGATGACACGATCCTGCTTAAACATTTTATCTTTTTACTAACTGTAAATTAAAATTGTCTTGAAACAAAATGCGTGAATATAAATTTTTACTAAAATCGTGATCGATGACTCATTATTTAATTTCTAAAGTGCGTATTACAATATAAAAGGCTTATTTATTGTAGAAATAAACGATTTTGTAGCACCATATTTAGTCTTTTTATGCAATTCGAAACGTAATGTTTTGCTTTAAAGCGTCTTCAGAAGCACTACACTGAAACACAAACCGTAACTTACAGCACAAACCTTCAGTTGGTATATTAAGAGTTTTTTTGTATAACCAGTTGAGATTTTTTGTTTGTTTTCACTTCATATACTATGATATGACGTCAGTGCATACCGAACCGCTCAGTCATAAGTCTTCGACACTCGGTGATATAAAGGGTTTGTTGTGAACTATACTATTTATTTTATAACAACATATACTTCCTAGCATCATAGCGAAACGTTATTATTCTATTTTACTACTATTAATTATTATTCAGCAAGCAGGGTTCAATGTGATTGTTTTACTTTTTAGGCGTAGGACTTAGAAATTAGAATGCTATAGTAATATCAGTACTTATGATCTGAAACTTGTTCACTGTTCTTCCTCAGATTCTTGTTGAAACTCTTTTCAGTGTATTTATTTATTTTTTTAGTAATTATTGAACTTTATGAGTAAGACGAGTCGGATACAGATTTAACCTAAATTAAATCGAAGCACCATTGACTGTACTTTCAGATTTTTAATTTGAAAAAAAAAAAAAAAGTATCTTGGCAGAAGGCACTTGAACGTTTGATAGTAACAGTAATACTACCATTTGTAGTACTAGTAAAATATTTGAATGTAAGTTTAGTATTCCTGGTATTTGGTGTGCGTTTCGTTAACTTGGACATTGTATAAAACAACCTGGTGCAGAATATTTTGTTTAAAAATATTAATGTACAAATTTTATAACTCTAATAATTAAAAAAAAACAGAAAAATATTCAGGCTGTGTGACAAAAATTGGAAAACTAGTAAGCTTGTGTGTTAATATTAATAATGGCCACTATTAGTTACAAGATACATTTCATGAATGTTAAGGACCTTTATCAGTAGAAGTTAAATTTAAAAATGTTCTTTATAAGTATTTATAAATAATTTAAAATGTACATTATTGATAATGTAACTAATTTTTTAAAGATTGGTTTCAATGTATTCTGAAATTAAAATTTAGAAGCACAGAAAATAAATACATCAGTAAGAGGTAATTAAAATAATTTTATTTTAGGATAATGACAAATGTATAATAAAAAGAGGTGCAGATTGATTTAAAGTTTTAAGTCTTTACAGACAGAAATTGGTGTTTCACAGTTTTATTTTGTTTAAAACTGTTTAAAAAATTTTGTCAAACCCTCTTGTTAAAAGTTTTCCAAATCCCATTATGATTGTTGAATGTTTTGAGTTTAAGATTGATTTGTATTTTTCAAAAGAAACACTTACAAACTTGGTCTACAGTTATTCCAAGTATAATTATAAAAACTTGATTAATTATATTATTACTAATATAATTAATTACAAAGTATAGATTCAGTATGCTGAACTATTATAGGTACATGTTTCTATGAATCTATATATGGTACCAAGTAGTTCTATTTTGGTTATTGTGTCCTGTTTTTTTAACTTAATGTTATTCGTCCATCACGGTACAAGCATTTTTTTTTTCAAGTTGATGGTAAAATACTTTGGGTTCATCTTAGATATGAGGTCATACATCTCAAAGTTCTCTAGTACAATTCTTGAATGTAAACTCAGTTTATGAAATTTTAAAGTAGAATTTTGGATAAAGTTAATATAACAAAAAAAATGTTTAGAAATAGTAAAACCCAGTTATGAACTGTAAGTATAAAGATGAAAACATTTAGGGTTTTAAATTTTGGTCATCATTAAACCAGATTTTTAATTAAATAAGGAACTTGTAATATAAAGAACAAATTATGTTTGTAAAAACTTTATTTTGATTTAAAAAATGCAACATTTCATGAGGTTTTTGTGGCATTTGTCATGTTGGTACAGTTTTATAATGGAGTAAAACTGTCATGTTGAAGTATTGATAACTTAATGAAGTTGTATAGTTGGTTCACGTTAATCTAAAAAAGTGTGATAAATCTACTGATATGTGGGATAATGGAAATTATTCAAAATTTCAATATACATGCTCAGTATTAAAAATATAAATAAATCAATTGACCAATCGATTTTTTTTATTTTTTTTTTCAGACTGACCTAAACACTTGTGTTTAGTGGAAAGTCAGTTTTAAGAATTTGGGTGTTTATAAACTGTGTTTGTGACTCTGTGTTATGTTTTGTGTTAATTTCTTATATTTTTATAATATTTAGTATGGAAAAACTGTTTCTAACAGGTATAGTTAGTGTTGACTGGACCATGGGAGACAGAGCTGGTATTTCTGAACACAGTAGGTTACTGAGATTTCTTCATATAGGAACAGAAGCAAACTGTTATACTCCTGGGAACAAGAAGTTTTCTGTAGAAAACGTCCACTGTATTGATACAAGCAATCAGGAATTAGCCGTAAAAGAAATCGTGAGAGTTGCAAAAGAAGGCTTGTCGGTTTGTCCGGATGCTCTGTTTTTTGCTCTTGCTGTTTGTTCACGTTCCCAAGATCCGAAAACAAAGGATTCGGCCTATTCAGCACTACAGGAAGTTTGTTTAACTGGTGAAGGATTATTTAGTTTTGTTCATTTTGGGGAAGAGGTCAGCAAACCCACCACAGGGTGGGGAAGAAGTCGTCGAACTGCCGTGGCCAATTGGTATAAGGTAGACCCAAAAAAGCTCGCATCACTAGTGACACGGGTCGTGTCTCATCGTGGCTGGACTCACAAGGACTTACTTCGATTGGTTCATTTAAAAACTGAAAATAAAGGTGGGAGCTGAGGACCTGCTTCCTATAACTAATTTTATATGAAACTTGTTTTTGAAATAATAATTCAACTGTTTAAAAGAAATTTAAAAAACTTGTTTAATTATAAACTGTTGCTTGAAATGTAACGACGAACGTTGATATGTCAAAGTTCAAGGGAACTTTGTTCCACAGTTTCTTGTTCATCTTTATTAAGTTGGGGAAAACACTGCACATTGTAAACTGTATTTACTAACAGTTTTATAACGGAACAGCTGTCATATCGTAATTTTGCTTCTCCATCATGGTATATCAATGTTAAGTAATGTGTAATCTTAAATAGACAGGCTCAAATTTGTTGCCAAACAGTGTTATCGAAATTGAGAAAAAAATTATAAGGTGCAAATTAATATAAGTAAATATTTTAGTTTTAAAAGAAAAATCTCTTATTTTGTTCTGTATTAGAACAACTGAGTTTATTGTGTTTCAAGAAAATTATTAAATTAAAAACTTTAAGCATTATAGTTTTAAATACTGAAAGCTGAACCGAAATCTGGTAAGAGTAAGATACTCGAACCAGAGAATGAGGTTTTGGTTATAATTTGTAGTAATAAATTTTTTTCAAGCTTTAAGTACCTTTTAAACCAGTTTAAGAAGTAGCTTTAGTTTCATTGCTAACAAATATCGAACGGTAAGTACATATTTTTGTTCTAGGATTGTGTAGAAGGTATTGTTAAACTCTGGAAAACGATTGAGACGTTGTTAAAGTTGCCAGTATTTCTTTAAGCCTTTTAAAAAATTCTTGGGCCTGCCTGTGAAACTTTGAAAATAAGATTGCTTCAGCTTTGGTTTGGTATTGTATATAAATAACGATGTACTAGTGAGAGTGTTGAGAGGTTATAAAAGGTGACTTGAAAGACCAAGGTTTGTTTTGTTTATAACCTAGAAGAACTAGATATAATTTGAAGTAGTTTTGAGAACATGGGTATTCCATCTGCCTATTGAATGAAAAGTATCCGAAGTTTCTGTTTTCGGAGCCAACTTCTTCGGATTAAGGGAAGTTGGAAAGACTTGGAGATTTTTTTTGTTTTGTTTTTTAAAGCCCCACATGAAATGACATTTATGTTTTCAAAACTCTTTAGGTCTTGCTTAATATGCATATTTGTTCATTTGATGGAGTAAAGTTAGAAATATGAAAACTAATATGTTTTAATGAGTACTTTTTGAAAACCTGAATCCAAACATTTTGTTTGGCCAAACTTAGCTATAAAAGTTATGATTTCGGATGCTGTCGTGTGCTGTTAATTTGGATTTATGGTAAATCTTGACCTACGATTTCAGTAATACTGCTAAATGAAAAAAAAAATTCTTTCCATCCATTTACTGTCGCTTGGGCAAACATTTCCTGTTGTCAGTGCTGTTTCTACCTTTCTCTCATGGATGTAGGTCTACCATCACTAGATAACATCCTCTTGTCTCGTTGCCTCTTCATCATCAAGAATTTGAACACAATTTGACTTGCTTTCACTATTTACTAAGCTATGCAAGTCGAGTGCATCACGCATATTTAAGGTTACTTCTTGCCATTATAGTAGTGTTAACACAATTGTCATACATTCCACTTGGGCATCTTGTTGGTTACTGAGTGTAAGACCTTTAGGGAAACCATATATCAACATTAGGTGGAACACCAGCAAGTACTTTCCAAGTCATTTGACTGCCTACATCATACGTAGCAGTTTTGAATTACTATGGGAAAACATTTGTTGCAGTGTGAGGGAGTGAAAATCCATCCAAGCCCCAGTAAAAGGGTTAAGCTTGGTTTTATTTTTATTGTACAAAGGCTTTTCATTACATGAGAGTTCACTATTCATAAGAGTAGCCACCTCAGTTGTAAATATTTATAATATAAATTTATTTAAAATTTTGTGGTAAAGATACATTATATATGGGTATAAAGAGTTGTATTTAGGTTGGTTGGATTTGATGAGTGAGGAATGATGGGTTTTTTTTAGCCTAATTTGTTTTTATTGTAATATTTGCAATGTATCGTCTATATGTTTACTCTGAAGTACATGCCTGTGCATATTAGAGCTGGGATAATAACTCATTAATTAATATAATAAGTTACCTACAAACTCTAGTTTCATAGGCTGATGTAGCATCTTTCCACTTACTGTCTTGTTTCCAGGTCTTGTGTGGGAATAGTTTATTAGCTGAATATGATCAGTTATATCAACTGTCCAGTTCTCAAATCTCCAAACATTCCTTTTAGTTTTGTAAGGATATTTCAGGTATTTCATTAGTGTATGTATCTGCAAGCTGACAGTGTTGAACAAAACAGGCTACTGTAAATGCCACCTTTGGTTTCTATGTGGTTGCTACATGAATTCAGACATTTTTGTAGAATTATGTCCATTGTGTACTTTATTGAATACATAATGAGTGCAAATAAAAAAAATGAATTATAGCATCAAAAAGGTGTTTGTTAAATTTTGTAACAACTATGAGAAAAGTTTAATAGAAAAGAGAACACTTTTTAACCTAAGGAGATTAATGTTCAGCTGATCATAGAAATAATCTGAACGACTACTGTATGCCATTGAACATGTTTAAAATATACTGGGGAGTTCCAAAACTTTCTCAGTGTAAGCCCACCTCTGGAAAATTCTCAACTGGTCCCCACCCTATGTATTTATTACAGCCTTCCATACCAACCTCTGCAGCTCCTATTGAATATGAAAAAGGTGGGGTCTAAACATTCTTGGTTAATTACTTACCCAGCAAGGGGTATTACAGAAATAACACTTGTAAGTAAAAGAAACAGTTTGTGGGTTATAGATATAATGTTTTATTGAAAGGTAGTGTTCTTAATTTGTGATATAAAAAACCCCACATGCTTAGCATTGTTCAACTTTGTAAATCTCTTCCTTGTTGAATCTTTGTCTTGTATTTTCAGCCTTGTCTGCCATTTATAAATACATCACTCATGGTTACGAAGCTGCTGAGAAGGAATTTAGTGTTGAAGATGTCTCGTCTGATGTTAAGGAAATCCTAGCTTACCTGAAAGCAGTTCATGAACTGAAACACACCACTGATGAACAGAAAGCTGTTCATTTGATAGAGATGCATGATCTCAGTTTTGAACACGTACCAACACAACTGCTGAAGTCTGAAGAGGTAAGTGAAGTTGTGTTTTGTTTTGTTTTTTACTTTTTACGTTATTTCACGTTTCTAAAACTGGTAATGGATCTCTCTTTTCTGTAGTCACTTTTAGTATAGTCGGTCCAAGTTGTTTCCAACCATTTGTATTTGTAAGCAATCCACAAAATTGCAACCACCCACCCAATAATATGCAGTGGTTTGTCTCCAAACTGAAACCCACCCAATATGCAGTGGTTTGTCTCCAAACTGAAACCAACTACTTGAAATTTAGAAAGTTAACCAATGTTTGGGTTTGAGAGATTCTAATGGAATGTTTAGAATACATCTTATTTCCTACAGTTGGATTTTGGAATCTCTCTTGTATTTGTTTTTATCATATCTGGTCCTGATGGACTGTTTAATGATTGTTGTGATGTGCTTTAATAATATACAAGAAACATATCAGTATAAGAGATTCATTCCAATTTATATAACAAAAAATAGTTCATATTTTGGTCAAACTTATGTTTAAATAAAAACCAAGTGCTCTTTGATTTGAATGGTGAAATGAATCATTTCAAATCAGTCTGAAATTAGTCCCAGAATGAGTTATAGTTCAGATCATTGTTGAAATCTTTTACTTTTAGCTCAAATTAAAAGAAAAACACTACATTTAACTTTTTTTTTTATTTTAGATTATTCTATGGTGCAAATTTTAAATTGTAAAAGAAACCCTAAAAAGTCTAATGTTAGTAAAATGCAAGTTTTATTGTGGTGTACCCTGTATCTTAGGAAAACACTAACCGAATAGTCTTACCTTTGAATTAAAATATTTATTAATATCATACTGGTCAGAGTAATTTCTTTTCTTACTTTGACTTTTATTACCAAAATGTAGCATATTAAATGTTTTACAAAGAATGTTTTTCTTATGAAGTGTCATAAAATTAAGCTTGTAATCTGATAGTTTTAAATTAAAGGATTTGATCACCAGTTGCAGAAGAATCTGCCAATTCACATAAATGAAAACTTTGAAGTAAAACTTACTTTCATCAAACATTTTAGTTTTAACGGTCAATAATTGTTACTTTGTCTTCTTAACATCTTAAACATGTTATTCAAAATTTAAAAAATATTAAACTAAAATTATAAAATATTTAAGTTTTATAATTAAAAGCTAATTATTGAAGATTATCTTTTCTTTCTTTAATTCATCGTACGTGAACAAAATGCTCGTATTATGGTATTGTATTGAACTGTGATATTACAGTAGTGCACATAGTTGCTAGAATTCTACACGAGTTCTTGATATAAAACGAAGCCAATTTCTACTTTTGAAAATTTAGATTTCTCATTTTGTCTTTGGTTTGTTGTATAATGAAAATTATTTTCTTTTAAAATTAAAATATATTTTAATTTCCGTAGTATATTTAATGGCAGAATCATGGTATTGTAGAAATTAATTATTTACAGATAGATATTCATGAAGTTGTATTAATATTTAAATGGTATCTCTTTCTGATTTTCATTCTTGTTTAGTTTTGATAGCTTCATTTAATGTATTAAAAGAGATGGCAGCTATTTAAAAATTGAAATTTTTTCCATTAGCTTAGTTTCATCTAAATACATGTTTCAATATGAAATTTCAAGCTAGTAAACTCCTAAAACTGAAGAGTGCAATACCATTTCTTTATGGTGGTATGGAATACCAAACTTGGTTAATATCACACTTTTTTCATGCTAAAGCAAAAGTTTTATTGTGTGTTCCATACATTTACTCATGGCAGAGGAAAGAAAATACTTGTATAACTGGTGTCTCTTAGTCAAACTGTTATTTGATACTTGTATATGTGTCAATATTTGTAGTGAATTTTATAATTTGACATGTTTTTGACCATTGTAGGTTTGGCTCTGCCTAATTTCAAGACTTCCAGTCCAAGTGCTTGTGGCACAACTTCCCAGACTCCATCGCTAGGTTTTCTTAAGCAAAAAAAGCCCTGTTCTTAAACCACTACTGGAGAGGTTAAACACCGAGATCACACTGACTGTAAATAAGCTTAATCCACTGCAGACATTTATCATCATTAGGCACTTAGAAATCTTACAGAAGGGTCCAGCTGATAAAACTGTTTTTCACATCCATAAATATTTTCAGCTGAATAACACCCTCCAGATGCTACAACGTTCCTCTTTCAAGGTATGAAATAAAATCCGTTTGAATACTGATAACTTAGGAGTTGATGTTAGAACAAGAAACTATGTTTGATTCCATTTAACTGGGGCGGAGATTATTGGTTTGATTGTTGTGTATGCTGTGTTCATACTTAATGATCAAGGTTTTACTTAGAACCATGTATGTCGTGAAAGTGTGTCGCACACGAGGGAGAGATTTGTTCACTCGCTGTGTAATATCTGTTACCACTAAAACTTCTGTTCAGGGAAGAATATTATAATGCCACATTAGTATAATTGATACTTGAAACTGTTGATACTTGGTGAATCTCCATTGTTGCAGAATTGAGGGGAATATATGGTGGTGAATAAATGACGTATTTATGAAATTGTCTCGCTTTTCCTCAGTTTAGCTGCATCAATGTCGTGTAACTAAACTGTTCAAGCACTTAGCCATGTTAAAATGCAACAGTGTTATATAATTAAATTTTAAGTTATTTTAAAATTAAAAATTGTGTTATACAAGACAGCTAAAGAAAGAACAAAACAAACGTGAGTTTATATTATTGTTTTACAAATCCATATCTCCTTCCAGATGGTTCGTCCAACAAATAAACGGTACCTCATGGCTGTTGATATCTGTGGATCTATGTTCCATGGTAGGAAGACCTCCGGATGTCGCTACCTTTCCTCAGCTGATGCTTCATGTTTGGTTTTAATGGCATTAGCTCAAGCTGAGAGTGAAAAATTGACAGCTCTTGCATTCTCTAAAGATGGACTTGAGGAAATAGAAGTTTCTAAGGAGATGTCTCATGGAGAGGTTCTTAAAAAGTTGAGAGAGGTAGATATTAAATTGGGATGATAATATACAGATAGGAATGTTCAATATATTAAACCATCACATTAATATTTAAATTTGTTTTAATTTATGCAACCTAGAGGCTTTACCAGATTTTTGTCAATAGTGAACTGTTTTTAAAAGTATATTAAAAATTACTAATTGGAATTGCAATAAGAACTTAAACCTAAAGTTAAAATTATCAAGCTCCATTTTTAATGTATATGCTAAAAGTTTCGTTCATCTTTTAATGCAATTCTCAAAAGACAAACCTTTAGATCTAAAGTCCATCTTACTTTTGTTACTGATAGCACGTTTGTAATGATTACTAAATTATTTTGCATTCGCTTTTCACCTAATGGTGTAACCAGTGACATTCTTTAAAAACAAAATATCATGATATAAGAAAATTGCAGGGTGAAAAAGCCTTTTGTTACATACCTGTTTCACAGATTCCAATGGGAACAGTCGACCAGGCCAGTCCTTTACTGTGGGCTAAAGAAAAGAAAAAATCATTTGATGTGATTTTAATATGCACTGATAACCAGACACAACCAGATACTCATCCTGTAGATGCTTTCAAAGATTATAGAAAAACCATGGATTTGCCACAAGCCAGGTGAATACTATTTGGTGTTTCTTGAAGTGAAGTTGAATATTAGCACTAACAGAAATAAATTCTAACGTGTCGGTGCCTGAAACAAATTGCTGGTTATTTTCCGTGACCACATTTTAACCCTTGTACACAGTTTTATAAATTCTAGAAATGAATCAAAACGATGAATGACAACATTTTTTAAAGTGAGAACCTCATCTACTGTGAAGGTTCACCTCATGCAGGAAAGGGGATTAACTAATTACATCAATTTGTCTGGTATAACTTTTTAATATCTTATTTATAATAACACTGCACAACAATGTTTTTGAAACGTTTTGCTTCCTGAAAAGTTTTTGCTGATCGTGACAGGTACCTGGTGGGTATGTACAAATATAGTTTTGGTTTTGCTTCATCACGTTGGAACTCTGAGAAATAGACAGTTAACAGTTTACCGGCAATAACGTATTTAATTGCGTTTATGTTTCTAATACGCTATTAAGTTCAATATAATTAAAAGTCTTTTGCTTCTGATTTTCGTTTGTATTCAATGTCCGATGCATCACGTTGCAGTGTCCAATGGTAGTCAGCAAGCATTGACGGATTCCAGTTGCCCTGATATCGTTTTTCCACTGTAACAATATCCTGGTGAAACTGAAGATTTCAATAAAACAGTACATGATGGGCAAATATGGATGTGATTTTTGTGATTAGCAGCCAAAAATCTATAAGGAACACCCAACAGTGTTCAAGAAGCAAAAACTTTGTTGTGCAATGTTATCAAAATATCCCCACTCAACTACACTCTGTGTTACTAACATGTTTTCTTGTTTAAGAATTGTCATTTTGGTGTTTATGTTAATGAGAAATATTGTATTTGTTTAACCCTAAAAGAGCAGGATGGTTGTAGTTAGCAACATTAGTTAATGATGGCTGTCATTAAAGGGTTAATTGTTGAATTAGTGTAAGGATCTCAGTGTTTGTTCATCTTTGTATCCAAAGAAAACTTCCTAGTATTTATTGTCATTTACATGAAATTAAAAACTTTGTTTCCACCTAAAACATTTCATTTAAAAAGGAGACACCACTGTATCATTCCTATAAAACGCACTTCTATAACTAACAATTTCATAAGTTTACAAGAAGATAGTTTCGTGTGTGACTGATTTGGTTCTTTTACAGGCTTGTGATGTGTGCATTTTCAAGCAAAGATAATTTTCCTTCTGATGAGCCTGATGTGTTGCACATTGCTGGTTTTAATGATAAGGTACTCCATGTGATACAAAATTTTGCTTGTGGAATCTTTTGAACTTGAAACAACTATGGAAACTTCATAAACAGATGAAGAAAACGACTCACGTTTACACGCTGCAAATTTCACGATGCCAGAAGGTTATTCAAAGAAAGACTAGGCAAGAGAAACCACACATCTTTCATTTCATTGGTTCATGATATCTTTTGTCAACTGTGCTTATACTTTTTTTAAAGAATGTCCATTTTTCTATCACAATTTCATTATTTGTTGTTGATAACTTCCTTGTAATTTTGAGTAAGTGTGCACAGTTAAGTGAAAACCTCCGTTATCTCTAATTTGTTTGATATGACCCTTAAACAGTTAATTCACATATTACCACCAAGTTCATGGTGTAGGACTTCTTCCCAACTGCAGGTGTTTTTTTTGCAATAGTGCTAACTACTATAAATTCATAAATATGAAAGGTTAAAAGATATTTATGTTAACACTTGGAGTTTGGGTGCTGTAGAAATGTGGCAATTGTTGAATTAGTAATAAGGCTAAAGGTAATTTCTGAGAATTGGACAAACATCAGTTAAAATAATTCTGTTGTTAGGCCTAATAAATAATGCCATTGGAGAATGGGTGTTCTGATGTTGTCATTTCCAGGTGTTATGATAATTTTCTATACACTTCTTTAAACTTTTGCTATTCCCAAAGATTAGGTAACAAACCTACATTATGTAGGTGGACCTGATATTGTATATATACATTAAAAACAACTGGGCTAGCCCTTACCTTTCCTTGCTACAAAGAACAATAAGGATTTTAATTAATGAATCGGTTAGAGTATTAAAAACATTTCACCTGAAACTAATATAATGGTGTGCACTGAGATCACTATAGCATCAAACTAAAGGCCAGTTTTAGTGGAAGATTGTGGTGTTTTTTTTGTCACTTCTTGCTTTTACTTAGGATGGAATTGTGTAGAAATATTTATATTTGATTTTCTTAATTCAGTTCTATGGAGAGTAATACATCTTTTAATTATCTGTTAACATTGTACAAATGTGCAGTTTTGGAATACAAGTATTTATATCTTTGAGAATCAATCTTTTGGTCACACGGTGTCGTCAAAAACTAGGCTTAAAGATCAGCTTGTGCTAATACATTCTAATGGATTTCTTCAGAACTTGTAGAAATTCCACTTGGTTATTGACACTTAGGTATGTCGTTAGAAGTTATTACTAGTTTTTTAATTTTATGATGAAAACATTTTACACCAAACTCTATTCATGTATTTTTCACTCTATGTTTGTAGCGTTATGTACTAAATGCTAGGGCAAATGTTTTGGTTTATTATTGTTTTACGAGATATTTTAGAATTTCCAGAAAATGGACACCTACATCTACCCTAAATCTTCATTGAAGACCTTTCATAACCCGAAAAAGTTTCAGTAACAGAACAGTCTTGAAGAAATGCAAGGTACAGCAAACAGTTATATTTTATAAATTATGCTGCACTGATAAAATCCTAGTGTTCTTGAATAGAGAACTTGTAATATCCAAACTTTGCTTTACCACACATTACAGTGAAACATCAGAGATCATTTTCTACTGTTAGATGAGGGCTACATGTCAGTAGTTTGATGTGTTAGTAATGTCTTAATGTGATAACATTTAAGAACCAGTGAAATTAACAAATAATGACACATACTCCCAGATTGCCTCATCACAACTACGTGGTACTACTGTTATACCTTTTATGTGGGGAAACTGCTGGCCTGGAAGCTTTGAATAATACTGCCTTATAACACCAGGAGAATGACTAAATTGTGGAAAACAATGTTGAATACGGAGATAACATTTTTGGGAAGTTCAGTTCTAATGGTAATCCCAGTGTCGCCTGTGCAAGTGAATAAAGTTTTCCATGGCTGTACGTATCATTTGTCAAGATAGATCCTCCTACTATTTATCCTTGTCAATGCTGTATAGAATTCTTAAATCCCATGGTGTTTGTAAAACTTCTCTGCCAACATGACACCACTGGGCTGTGTGGCCCGTTTCTTCAGTCTTTGTATGTTCTGTGGTCATAATTAACGAAGCTCAGCTCTTATTGTGTAATTATCTGCTTAGTTTCCAACTAGATAAAGGTTCTAGAAAACGAACGTTATGAATAACTTACTGATTAGGAACTTTTAAAGACTTTGTCTAACTTAGAAGTTTAGAGCACGTATTTAACCCATGTGTAATTTAGGTAAAATTGATATATAACTTTAACTATTGCCGTTTGATTTCGCTACTGTTGTATTAAATTCTGTGTATTGACCGGATATCTTTTAATGGAATATGTAGTTTCAGGCAGTAGCAGAACTTACGATTAAAAATTTGCTTTGCCAACTTCTAGGCCACATTTTCTTTTGTTAAAGGATTGAACTGTTGTTTTTATCAGTGTATATCTAATCTTTTCACACAATTAGATATCACCTGACTAAAATGTTTTGATTACAAACCTAAATGGTGTTGAATGTCCACTTTCATGAATGTTAGTTAACACCTAAAATTCATCCATTTACTGCTGTGATTCATTATTAAATTTCTGTAGGTTGATCAATACTTTGAAGCTTAGATTGTTTTTATAATAAAGGTGTTGTGCTAAAGAGAAAGTTCTGACTTTTTTTTACATTAAATATCACTTTACCCTTTCTAGAGCAACAATATTCTGATATAAATATGGGGTGAAATTGCTGACACTAAAAGTACCAAAGCACTTTTAATGAAACTTAAATATCCATCTGACAAAATGCTTGTGGTGTTCAGATTGAGAGAACTTGGGTGGTTTCTAACCCAAAATTACATTTTCCAGACATTGTGCTGTATTCTTAAATATTTTGTGTATTAAGAAAATTCAGGCCCTTTTTTAACTGTCCCAAGCAATGATATTTTTACCCTCTGAGGGCCTCATTGTGGAAACAAAAGGATCAGATGTTCAGATATCATGAACTTCCTCAGTCACAGGTATGATTCAGCCACTCCACTGTAATTGTAAAGTTATAACTATAACTCTTCCTGTATTTTTATTATCTATTTTGCCCCTTAACACGTTTGAAGAGTAATAGTATTAGAGTCAAACTTTCTACTACACCAAACTTAGAATCATAACATTATTGGCTTACAACAAGTGAACTGTTATTTACACATGGTCTGTAGGAGATTTGATAGTGAATAAGAGGCTTAGTTTTTGGGTCAAGTGTTAACTTAATGTTAGAATTAGTTTTAAATGATACATGTCTTAAAACAAATTTCAGTTTAAGCATTTTACTTCAAAGGCTTAAAGCTAGGTGTACCCAATTGCCATGTGCTCCAATACATAAAAGGTCACAACCTCTACAGCTAACTTCTAAACAAACATTACAGTTCCTGGGATCCAGTGTTAAAGTAACAAACTAACTTAATTCAAGTTTCTTACTGATGCTTTTCTATCCAACACTGACCAGCTGTAGTTTTGTTTGAAGACAGCACAATCTTTCCCCACAAACTAATCCAATATACATTAATCTCTCCACTCATGGTAGTCTTTGATTAAAAAGTTAAAAGCTTCCTTTCAAAGCTTTATTTCCATTGATCTAGATGTTGACTTCCATCATTTTGTAAATTATGGTGACCTAACACGAGGTGATGCAGGCAACAAATTTCAGTGTTATCTGGTAGTGGAATTTTAAAAATGGTTAGAACTTTACCCCTGAATTAATTCAGGGAGATAGATAATTACTAGGGCTGAAAGTGTACTTTTAAGAATTGTGAAACCATGGTTTTGTGATCAAAGTGTTTCCTCAGCATATAGTGGTTCTGACTCATAAGAACTGCTACTTTAAGTTTGATTTCACAATGTATCCAAACAAGTATCTTTTCCAATAAAAATGGACTCCTACCAATAAATGCTACTTTGGAATATTTTATTCAAGAAAACTTAGTTTTCTGCAGGTGTAGTCTATCCAACTTTCTGCGTAATTTCCTTTGCCCGAGCCTTCTCGATTTTGGAAATACGGGCTGCAGATTTTGAGCCCACCATGCCACCACCCCAGTGTCTGCGAATCTATGAAGGAAAAACAAACATTACACCAAACACTTACTACACTTTAAAGTTCTTCACTGTATGTTACTCCAACATGGATTTCAAACAAAAAAATTAAACAGGTTATTTATAACAATAGATTACAGATACAAATTTATTACCAAAATTAGCTTACAAATCTCAGGTTTAAACACGTTAAATTATAAAAGTTTACTTCCATCCACTACCCCCCTTAAAACCATAGGAGTGTAACACCCCTGTCAAGAAATTATAAAATATTCGTTACCTCATCATAACGATCGTTGAAATTAGTTTTAATGGCTTCCACCAGTTTACTTAATGAAGTCTTGTCCTCTCTGAAAATGTTAAAAAAAGCCAATTTTAATTTTTTCAGGCCATTAACCAGCACAAACAAAAAACATTTAGACTGTGCTCAGATTTAAAAAGCTCGTTTAAAATCAACATTGTGATTCAGGTGAAGAAATTCTAAACATCACAGCACCGTTGTATATTATAGAAACTTAAAGTTGCTTACAATCTTCAATTTTTTTTAATAAGAAATACAGGCCCTATGAGATTACTCAAGTTAAAAGTAATAATAAGGATGCACTGTTTTTTAAAAGTGAAAACAACAGACCCATATCCAACTATAAAAATACACACATCAATTAAAAAATATATCTTAACAACTTGGAATTATGACCACTATATAACCCATTCTTACAACAGACTCATAACATCTGAAAACTTATTTTTAGCCTTAATACAAAAACACACCCTTAGCACTACTTGTTTTAAACAGTCTACAAGACAGGATGTTAAATTTGTGTTTTGGTTACAGCAACAGAACTTTTTAAACAAACATTAAAGTGACCAATATATCGAAGTTTTTTTACGTTTATGAACCAAAACGTACGATTTGACTTGAGTGAGGGCTAAACAGGAGCAAGTCTTCCTTCGGACCACACGACCCAGACGAGACTTGTTCTTCACAATGCAATATGGAACTTCCATTTTACGACACAGAGAGGGCATGAAGAGGACCAACTACATTTAAAAACAACAACATTAATAGTGTTCTCACTTAATAATCTGATAAACTTGACAAATTATTACAAGCTCAGTTGATGTCACATTTCAGCACAAAATCAGGTGAAGAAATTCCAGCATCACAGCTAAGTCATTTAAAAGGTGACCACTTTCTATAGAAACAAAAATCTCAAGTTGTTTTAGTCTGCTTGAAATTTTACTTTAAGACTTTGATACCAAGCATAAGTTACATTGGAAGTCTGTAGTATCAATATTTGTTATACTTCTGTGAATGATATAATGACTAAAAATTGTTTCTAATTCTTCACAAGCAAAGATTTAAAATGCTTACTAACAAAGTTCAAAGGTCCTAGCCAGAAGAGAAAATTGTTTGCCTTACTTTATGTAATATGTTAAACTTATTTTGAAATAGCAAATATTTACATATATAATGTATAATTAAAATGATTACATGTTACAAAATACTAGTACACTAAAAGTCAAGGTGGTCACTTTGTAAAGACTAAAGGTGAGTTATATTATTGGATATGGTAACAGGCAAGCATAATGGAGACAAACCTACATTTGTATTTTTGTTGTTATTAAGTTGTAGTCCTACCACATAAAAACAGAAAAGGTAATTGATAATGATTTCTTAATTTTGATACAATGGTTACAAGGTCTGTCAAATTGACAGACCTCACAGTTAGGAAGAAAATAGCCTTACTGAAAAACTAACTTTTGAAATACATGTAGGTTTAAGAGATTACACACATGACACCAAGAACTTGGGGACAAAGAATATATGATGAAAACCATAGCACAAAAATAACTTTGCATGCTATGGCTACTAACAAGACTTTTCAAACAAATCTTCAGTAAAAATATTTAAAAGTCAGAATTTTCTACACAAAAACTTGTGTATTGTACTGAGACCATTGCAAAAGGCCTAATATTTACTTTTAAATGAAGAAACTAATATATATAGTTTGATACCAAACCCATTGAAATCTTTAAAATAGTGGTTAGATAACATTTTGACCTGTCACGAGAGGGTTAATGGCTACTAAGCAGAAGTCAAATAATTAGAAGTTACCACACATCCAAAACATGTCAACTCACCTCAATTGGATCAACATCATTAGCAATAACTACCAACTGGGCCTTTTTTTGTTCTATCAATGATGTAACCGTATTGCATCCCTGACGTACGACCAACTGCCTTTTTGTTGGAACATCTTCCTTCCCTGCTGCTTTGTCTTCAGCCCTCTGACGCAGACGAGCTTTCTTGGCCTGCTTCGACTCGGGACGATATTTATCCAACAAACGAAACAACTGTGTGGCTGTTCAAATGTAAAGATAACTCAACTAAAATTTCAATGTAAAAAACAGTACAATAAAACCTAAACACTGTGCATAATATATTCATAACTATTTTAAATGAAGGTTACCCTTTGGCATTAGCAAAAACCAACTGAAAAGCACCACAAGTGAATCGTTTGGGACAAAACTTACCAACTTGCCGATCCAACGCCTGGGTAAACTGGTTGATGGGAGGAGGCACCTTGAGTCTCTGATACAAAACAGCCTTTTGTCTCTGCAAGCGAACATATTTAGGCCATCGCACAAAACGACTAAGATCACGTTTAGGCTGGATGTTTTGACCTAAAGAACAGAACTGGAGTTACGCACTTCCATAAAATACACAATCCGCCAGTTTTGTGTTTGGAAAGTGTTAACAACAAGAAATAATAAACAATACTCTTTACAATGTAAAAGTATTTCACCGAAAACATTAAAGCACAATCCCACCATTAAACTCCACGCTTCATCAAAGAACCAAATCTACTGAACAAATTCGGTGGGACATCCTACCTGAAGATGAAACTGTTTATCAGCAGCTAGGGCCTAGCTGGTACAAAGAAAGAACCAAGCATCATTGGCCATTTGCCACTGGCATACTAGCTACTCACCAATCCCGAAGTTACGAGGTCGCTTCTCATAGAGTGGGTTCACAACCTTTTTCACTTCAGTCTTTTTAGTGGCCAAAGGTGCAGAAGCTACCTTCTTCTTACTTTTCTTCCCTTTTATCTGTAGAGATGAGATATATTACAATTAAATGAATACTTCATCGAGCATTTCAAGTTCATTTGAGAATAAATTTCATCTACCAAGTTCCCTTTCACGAAGTACTGACGTACTACCAGTAGTATCCAAAAGCTAAATTGTATTGATACTCATATATTTAATTACTTACGATTAGGTCTGCTAATTCTATAGCCTGGCAATTATTTAAAACATTCACAATATTTGTTCATGATAAAAATACACATTAAGTATTTTAAATTATACCTATAAATTAGATATCCGCTTGTCTTAATTCTACACTTTTAAGTAATTAATCAAAGTTTACATATTTTAATTTTTCACTAAACTAATTTTCCAGTACGTTCCATTTACACAGCTTTTAAGTTTTAAACAATGGCGTGTTTTGTAAGTTCATATAACTGTCCAATCATATGTCGATTATAAACCAATCACAACAGTTATGAACTAATCTCGTGGCGAAACCTATTCCACGGTACAACTACAATTAACACGTTGCCGGCCTAACAATTTAAAACCATTTTATTTGAAAATAAAGTGAACGAAAACTTGAAGCTAAACTTTAATAATAAGCCATTGTGTATAGCTAACTCAAGTCTGTGAAATTGAAAAACTTCAGAGTAGGACAAAGAAACGTTGAACTACCACACACTTATTTTTTTTTTACTATTTACGACTTTTTGTTTCTTATTTCTTAATTTTAATTGAATATTAATTAAATGATTGTGGTATAATAACTATAAACATAGTTATAATAAACAGGAAATATTTACTGTTACAGTGATGGCGACATGCAGCAGATGGAAGTTAAGCATCTCATTGTAGAGAAAGACAAAATCGCAAATTATTAAATACATCTGTTATAATTTATATATGCTAACAAATACTCTCTTTAACACTTACCTTTTTCTGTACCATGTTCAACTATAATTTCTTTCGAAATTAAAAAGACAACAGTTATGGCGATTACAACCGATTTAAATATTATATCCAGAGAAGTCTTTCAACCTTCGCCAATAGAGAAAGGTCGCAGTTTCAGTGATCCTTTTATAGGTTCTAATAAAAAGTTTGACTTCTTTCACACTAGATGACGCTTCGCAAACTGTTTCAGAAAATGTAAATAAAATTGACTTAAAAGTATAACTTTAGTGTACATATTTTCTACGTTACAACTGTTTCATATAAAACTTACCTGGATGTGCTATAGTAAATTATCAATTTTATATAAATAATGTTTAAAACTTTTTGAAAATAATTTTAGTTTTTATTGTGTGCAAATACCTAGTCTAGAGTTTAACAATTCTTCAACTCAGCAGATAAAGTTGATATACTGATAAATGTAACTCCGTGAATTTAAACAAAACAAAATACATTCCATCCATTTTCACAATATATCCTGCAATTCTAGCAGTATACTAATTTGCAGATTTCTCGGTTTTTATGAAACTTCTGTTTGTTTGTTTTTTGAATTTCGCGCAAAGCTACTCGAGGGCTACCTATGCTAGTCGTCCATAATTTAGCAGTGTAAGACCAAAAGGAAAAAAAAAAAACTAGTTATCACCACCCACCGCCAACGCTTGGACTACTTTTTTACCAACGAATAGTGGGTTTGACCGTCACATTATAACTCCCCGACGACTGATAGGGTAACATGTTTGGTGCGACGAGGATTCGAACTCACGACCCCCAGTTTACAAGTCGAACGCCTTAACCCACCTGGCCATGCCGGGTCTGTTACGAATCTTTATCTGCCATCACCATTTAGAATTCTAAACCTAAACTACCAGATCAGAGATCCTTTATATATACTCGCTGACCAGAGAAATGGCAACATTTGACACCTACATGGCTACTCTTGACCCAATAGCTGGAGTAATTTCCCCACCATCTGGGAATACCGGGTGATGATGACATTTTTTAACGCCCCCAGTGGCTCAGCGGTATGTCTGCGGACTTCCGACGCTAAAAACCGGTTGTCGATACCCATGGTGGGCAGAGCACAGATAGCCCATTGTGTAGCTTTGTGTTTATTTTTTTAAAAAAATCCCCATTCATAATACTTCCACAGTTGAAAATGAAGAAATAATTACATGAAGCAAAATGCTTTGTTTTCTTTATTCTTTTTTAAACTAAGCCGCATTTATTCTCAATGACGAGAAACCCACTTAAAATAAAAATTTATCTCAGAACGGCTGGTATGGGTATTAACTCTTTTACGGCCCAGCATGGCCAGGTGGATTAAGGCGTTCGACTCGTAATCCGAGGGTTCTAATCACCACCACACAAAACACGCTCGTCATTTTAGCCGTAGGAGCGTTATAATGTGACGGCCAACCCCACTATTCGTTAGTAAAAGAGTAGCCCAAGAGTTGACGGTGGGTGGTGAGGACTAGCTGCCCTCCTACTTGTCTTACACTGCTAAATTAGGGACGACTAGCGCAGATATTCCTTGAGTAACTTTGCGCGAAATTCAAAACAAAACACTTACTGAGAATCAGAGAACAACGTTTCGACCCTCCGAGCCATCTTCAGGTGAACAAAAATGCTGCATTTACCTACATGCTTTATCCACCATGGGGAATCGAACCTTATACTTTAGCGTTGTAATTCAGTAAACTTACCATTGATTTACCGAAGAACCTAGTAGAATCTATGGTAAATAACTCGTTAACGATATCTGCGCATTAAAAGGTAAATTTACTAGATGTGCAAAATCTTTTACATCATTAGGAACATTTCAATACATGCTGAACCATAACATCAAGTGTCACTAAAATCCGTATTTAACATTCATTGTGAAAATGTTAAATAGCAATACATACGTTTACACTGTTTGATTTTACGTAATAAATTTAAAAATTCAATTGAGCTACAAGTTACGTTCAGAGTTAGTTTTATTCGAATAGAAGTTTCATTAATAATAAATTATATGGGGTTTCTTCTATTCCCACAACTTAGCAACACTTTTATGCATCATTTTGTAAATAGCGTTCTTCTAAAACTGACACTTAAACCAAAAGTTTGAGATATGTGTCAGGTGTTCCAAGAACAAATTTTAAATATATTTTACACACTATCGTCTTGCCTGCTACAAACAAATGCAGTAGAAAAATGTAGCAAAACTATCATTTTGAAGTAATAAATAATTGTCATATAAAAATGTGTATAAATTACAACGGCATGGACAGATGATTAACGCACTTGACTCATAATCCGAGGGTTCGAATCCCCGTCTCACCAAACATGCTCGCCCTTCCAGTCGTAGGAGCGTTATAATGTCACGATCAATCCCACTATTCGTTGGTAAAAGAAAAACCCAAGAGTTGGCGGTTGGTAGTGATGACTAGCTGTCTTCCCTCTAGTCTTACATTGCTAAATTAGGAATGGCTCCGCGCAGATAATCCTCGAGTAGCTTTGCGCGAAATTCAAAGAACAAATAATTAACTCCCACATTATGTTTACTTTCGAATAATTTAAACTTAAATGTATTATAAATTAAATACTGTTAAGCTATTTTTCAATCTAATAACATTAACAGTTTTAAACCACGAAATATCGTAAACATCTTTTAATTGCTCTATTCTTGTAATCATACGAAATAGAAAAAAAAATTATTTTCATTATAAGTTCCACAAGTGTTAAATAGTCAATACAACTGAATAATGCGATGACAACTAATAATAATAAAATCAACTACTTTTTAAGAATGTCCACAGTCTATTGTGGCAATACAAAGATAAGTGCTTTGGTTTTGCAGCACCATTTCCAGTATTGAAGATGTTCTATGTATTGGCTCTGTTTACGAACTGTTGCTCTACAATGCAATTTATATCGCAGGAAACTTCTGTGCAATATATTAAAATCACGCTGTTTATCTCTCCCCTTTTCTCGCATGCTTTACTAAATCCATCAAATATATAATGGCTTATGAGGACCTGTTTCAACAATCTAGTGGTCTGTGAAAGTTACAGCACGTATTGTCTTTTTTTTTTTTACTGGTAGAAAAACTAGCATATTTACTTCAATGTTTCTCTTGATGAAACCGTAAGTTAGTAGAACCACGTCTATAAAGAAACAGTTTCCTGATGTATAGTGGTGTAAAAACTTTAGTCTGATTTGTCGAAAGTTACCTTAATATTTTTCTCCACCCAATGGGTGTCCAATTTACCAGAATGGCTGTAACCTGGAACTACCATTAATCCAAAAGGTAAACTTTTTTAAACATAAATTCTTACCCACTTTTTGAAATGTTGTATCATTAATAGGACGATATAAACAAGTACTGTCCAACGTAATGATATTCTTCCATTTGTTACATGCTAAATATCACTCGTATAGCGTCCAATAGTGGATTTTTCACTTAGCTGTGAATATTATACATCTAAATTTGTGTGGATGAATTATCTTCTTTATAGTTCCAACTTTAGTTACAAAGGTCCACGATGCTCTTGGTTACTTCAAGTGACAGGGTATTTAACTTTCTTCACAGCTTCGGGTATTTGACTGCAAGTCATGCACTAACATGATTTTCCTCTGCTAGAATCATGCCTGGTAAAGATATTCCTTTTTTTTTTGTAGTTCCAAAATTACGTTGTTTTTTTAATTACTACATAACTCATTCCTCCTAGAATTGGTATATACATACTTTTAACTTTATTTGTCTGTTTTGAATTTCGCGTCCCTAATTTAGCAATGAAAGACTAGAGGGAAGGCAGCTAGTCATCACCACCCACTGCCAACTCTTGGGCTACTCTTTTACCAACGAATAGTGGAACTGACCGTCACATTATAACGCTCCCACGGCTGAAAGGGCATGTTTGGTGCGACGGGGATTCGAACCCACGATCCTCGGATTACGAGTCGAACGCCTCAACCCACCTGGCCATGCCGGGCCTTGTTCTTATAAGCCACAAAAATGGTTACAAATAAGATGATTGTATATGCAGATTGGCAGATATTGCCAAGTTAACCATAACTACAATCAACAGTTATGCAAAAATATTGATACAAACTATACATTGTGGTATTCAGTTAAAGCGAGGTTTAGCTGGTATGTTAAACAGTATCTGAGAAATACAATTGCGGGAACGTCACACAGCGAGTCAAACAAAGAAACAAACAAACAAAATCCTTTTTCTTTATTCGCTGTAATGTTTGCGAAGTTTTCAACTCGGTCGCCTTCCGAATTGCTGTTTAACTATATTAGATCACGAGGCGGTGGTTTTCTTACACTTGGAATACGGAATAAGAGACAACAAGAATTCTTAATTTACCATTGAAATTTCACACAAAACGTGATACACCATCGTCTATTCCAAATAACACTTGTGGAAAAACAAAAACTCCATTCATTCCACTTTGTACAAGTACCCGTTTTACTCTTTAAAATAGACTCGCCTTTCCCATGCATTAGTGATAAAAGTTTCTAACTATTGGTATATGAAGTTTTAAACAGAGTAATAGGGTTAGTTCATGTTTACATTTTAATATTTAGTTTAAAAAAAAATGTTATGACATGCAGTACAACTTCACGACAAGTTGTGTGAATAAACAGAAATTCTAAATTAGAGGTGTGAACCTTAAGAGTGTGTGACCTGGCTATTATTCCGAGTTTTGTCCAAGGTGTTATTCAAGTTGAAAATTCCATATGATTTAACAACAATTTAAAATCAATTACTTTTATATATACACAAGATACTGAACATAACTCAGCACTACAACTGTCGAGTACACAAGCAGACGATACATTTCAACCATTTTATTTTAAAAATCAACATTTTTCTTGTATTACATTTTGAGCTGGATTTTTTTTTTTTTATTTCTTTTACTAATTGTACCTAGTTTAACACGACGTCATATCCGTATTTAACGTGAGAAGGCAGACATGCACTAAACAAGTTTGCTTTAAATAAATCACTTTATTTGAAGAGTTCAAAAGAAGTCATTTTTAAAACTTTCGAAAATATTGAAAGGAAGGACGAATTTCTGTTTAACTCAATGATTTAAAACAGTTTATTTTGTATTGACCATGATATGTAAATAACATAATTTCTAAACATCTCAACCATTGAAAAATTCTAATGGAAAAATAAAGTTAACACTTTTTGTTTAGTCAGAGCTTTTTTTTAACATATCTTAGTTTTTTTTTAACACAATTCTCATTCAACGACTTTCTTTTTTTGCTTAAATACAATGTAAAATAAATTTGCAAGTATATCTCTACAGAAAGCATTCAACAAATTCCAAAAACAAGACTGCTAACCTGAAGAGATACCTTCCACATATAAACAAAACATGCTTATATAAACGTTAAAATGTCAGGCCTGGCTGAGATCCATCCACGTGAAAAATAATAATACACCATAGAAAGAGATATGAATACAGTGATTAGGCTAAGCCACCATTTTGGTCTAACTAGTATATTCTCTTCATCCAGTTTGTAAAACATGGTCATAGTTATAAGTTATGTAAAAATTTAGATACTTCATTAGGTCATGTGACAAATGTCAGTTTATTTTATATCAATGTCCTTTCAATACCTTTAAACAACTACCTGAAAGATAACTACTTTATATCGACTTGTTTTAAAAGTTAAACACTAACAACCGGTTTGGTTTTTAAATTTCACGCAAAGCTACACGAGGGCTGTCCGTGCTAGCCGTCCCTAATTTTGCAATGTAAGACTAGAGGGAAGGCAGCTAGTCATCACGACCCACCACCGACTCTTGGGGCTACTCTTTTACCAACGAATAGTGGGATTGACCGTCACATTATAACGCCCCCACGGCTGAAAGGGCGAGCATGTTTGGTGCGACTGGGATTCGAACCCGCAACCCTCGGATTACGAGTCGACGCCTTAACCACCAGATCATGTTGGGCCTACTAACAACTGATGTCGACATGAATCTCAAAATGTCTATTTCTATACAGCAGTCATTGTACTAGCCAAGAACTGAATTCAACTGCTGCATGCAAAATACAGCTGCCACAGCACAAGTCCTCAATATTCAATTGTACACAGAGAGCCATCTGTTGGAGTAATTATTTTACTAGATCATAGTTTTTGTATATTTGTGATAACAGTGACTAATTTTAATCATTACATATTATTAGTACTTTGACCCGACATGAATTCTTAATAATAAATAAATAACCTCTCCTTCCATTATTCCCAAAGCAACACTTTGTTTTGTTAATACTAAAGTAAATTATTAACCCTAATGTTTAAAATCTTACAATTGCTTACAATTCCTATAATCTACACAAAATTAATATTTTTTTTACTACCTTGTAATAAAGGATATAACACAAGTAATATCTGTTTTAGATTCTTAAACCTTATGATATGTGTATATAATTAATCAAAAGTTGTAGTAAACATTACTTGTTTGGACATACCTTCAGACTACTTGTACAATGTATACACAAGCAGGAAGAGGGGTTTAAATAAATTTAGGAAAAGGAAAATTATTTCCATCAAATATGTTTGATGGAAAATGAAGTAGCCTTTGGTTATTTTATCATAACAATTCATAATCTCTGTCTACATTATTTGTTTCAAACTAGGTGAATCAGCCCTTTCCAAATCTTCCAGCAAAGGAATCAAAAAGAAGTAATTAAAACAGTGAAAATCACATCAATGTCCATATTCCATCTTTTTTTTCTGAAACTCAATAAAAAATAAATAAAAAGCATACTCATAAAAACATGTTAACCAGAAATAAATACTTGTTCAATGGTAAATACATAAAATATTCTGAAAAGTTCAAGGTAGAATGATGCATCACAATAACCGAATCAACACTTTGAATCAAATACAAAAAAACGGGTGTAATTCATTAAATATTTTTACTTTAGTCGAGCGTACGCTAGAGATGGAGGTAATTATTTTACACCAATAAAAAGGGCCAAATTATTGAAATATGTAATTTATAGAGCATTAACAACTTGTTAATTCATAATTACCAATATAAATGCTTGATTTATTATCTGTACACAAAATAGCAATCTTCACAGAATTTTCTAAATAGCTCACACTTATCTCGTACTTTTGTGGCTTTTAAAAAAAAACTACAAATTCTTGCAACTGAAAATAATTACATGAAGATACTCAGTATTATTTGGAGTAATTATTAACCATTTGGAGGCCTTAATAAAAAAAAGCAGGTTTTACGTCAAAGCTTTCGTTTCAAACTTTGAACTTCTATAAAACTTTGCAGAGACAAAGTTAAAACTAACTGCTCGAGCACTTTCTGCTAAGTTGTGATCCATCAGCATTCTTCATCACTTACTGAGATTACGTAATCATTAACTACTTAGCAAGAGGCAACTTAGCTCTCTACCTTCTTCACAATCACTGAAAACTTTTCTTAGTCAAAAAATTACAAACAAAATAAATCACATCAGAACAAACTTGAAAAACATTACAAAGACCACAGTCGTGTCTGATGGCACCAGGCGAAATCAGAAATATGGACTAGTCATACAATACGATGCTTCTTATAACATTAACTAACACTGTTATTAATATTAAAAAAGATACATTTAAAATTCTGTTGAGGGTTTTAAGACAAGAAACAGAATCAAAGTTCCAAATCCTGAGTATGATATTAATTTCCACTTCTAGCGCCATCTGCTGGTCAGAAAACTATACACTAAATAGATTAAAAATATTTGATTTTAAATGTTCTGACTGATTATATACAAAAGCGAAAGATATAGACATTACCTAAATTATCCTCGTGGACTATAGTTCAATTTAGGTTTCACACTATTTCTAAAGAAATCATGCATTTCATTCCATCAGAAACAACTTTGAACTGTTGTTTACATTCTTATTTCGTGTTTAACTTCAAAACCTACATTTATTTTAATTATGACAAGATTGATTTAAAAAGGAAAAAATGTTCCTGATAAAATATTTTGTATCTTATCAACTGTCTTCACCTTTATTGTTGAAAACTAGCTTTGTTATTAGGCTTTTTAATTTTTCTGTATAAAATAATTACACCACGTTAAATGCAATACCTTGTGAGAAATTTAATTTTTTTTTTGTCAGTTATATACACAGAAAAAGAGGAGTACATGCAGTTGTCAACAGCAGTTGTCCACCCAGCTGAACTTAGTTGATTTGACTAAACTATACCGAAACAGTTTAAGGAAGGGTAACTTAAAAACGTCAGCATTTCCAGTAAGCAATATTTATCACATGTTTTGACACTGACACATAGAAAAAACAAAACAATCACACTGAAATAACACTACAGGTTAGTTTTCTCAGTTCTGCTGAGAAATATTAATAACAGTGTTTGATTTTTGTTATTCTGTTGACAAATGTTAACAATCCTATGACCAATTTGGTATATTCCTAAAACATGTTAAACCACTCCAGTAACTGTTTTTATGTTCACACATAAGCTTCAGGCACTTAAGACAATACAAGTTTTATGTAGTTTGAATCTCTTTAATAGAAAATCCGACAAGACTTTTATTTCGCTAACTTGTGTGCAGTGTTTCCTAACCTTGCAACTTTGTATTGAAGTTGAAAATTATAACAGTATAATTACTTATCTGTGAGAATGGCAAAACACATTTCCAACACTTCTAGGTCATTGTACAGGGTGTTCGGAAAGTCACTGTGGAGTTTTGTAATCGGCAATCATTCAGTATATTTCAAGCCAGTAAATGATAGCAGCGTTTAGAAACAAAATAAGAAGGATCCAACAGGGGTCGCTTTCAGCATTGTTTATAATTGTCATTCATATTTACCTCCTGTATTCTATATTGAAACATGTCTGTTAATAAATATATAAGTGCACAGTGACTTTCCGAACACCCTGTATAATATGTCTCAAACAACCCCATTCCTATCTGTAATACTTTGGTGATTCTTGAAAACATTAACAAAATGCTTTTAGCTTAAATTACCAATAAAAATAACAGCTTTTATTCAAAATAATTCACAGAAACTTAGATTAAGTGATATAAAAGAAAAATCTTAAAAAAACAAACTCAAGTCATTAAATATTTCATAAATAATTTACCCAAGATTCAGAGATTTTTGATCATGATGTGTTTTTGTTCTCATTTACTGATATGAATAGTTGTTTAATAAGGCCTTGCTTGTCTTAGTTTTTGTCCACTCGCATGTGGCAAAGAAATGAGAACCACTGTATGACTAACAAAGATCATTTATTTGGTAGATTTACCTCCAAGCTACGTATGAACTCGATAAATAACATTCTCTTTTAACACATAACCATTTATCCTGCTTAACATACACACCTACAAGGCTTATTATGCACGTAAGATTTAACCTCGGCATGACAGACAGTAACATTAGATATAAATAGTTTACCTTACAAAAGCTTTGATGCAATAACTCAAATCTAGTACAAGTAAAAGAGAAAACATAAGTGTTAGAAGCAGGGCAGATACGAAAACGTTACTCCTATCACTCAGAAAGTAAAAAGAAAAATCAGATAGTTTGAAATTTGCACAAAAAGATAATTTTTGTTTCACTCTCCCCTCTCATTTTGGTAATTCCTTACTAAACATTCTGTGATGGCACTTAAGAGGTGACTGATTTATTTATTTCACAGCTACATGTTTAGTTTTAAATCTCTCCCTATAAAATCATGAACATTTTAAAAAGTCATTCAAGTAATTTTAGCTTGCTCCATTTATGTTTTCCATCAGTTGTTTTTTGATGAAAATCGTTCTACACACATATGCAAGCTCAACTAAAAAACAATAAAAAATAACCTAATGTTCAATTGATTATTATTCATTATCCTCTTTATAAATATATTTAATTGAGGCTATCAGCCGAGGTAGTTCACACGGAGAAAACAGACCACTGGACTTTCTGTTTACCTGTTCAGCTTCGGTACACGATCACAAAGTTGGGACATACAAGAAGTAACGTACTGCTGTACTTCATCTGGGTTATCTACTTTTAAATAATCTCACTTAAATTATCATGTTTACATTAATATTTCTTTCTTTTTGGTTCCTAAATTCATATTAAACAACTCCCAAATACACCACCAGGTGTCAGCACCCTCTGTACATATTAAAAAGTAAATGTGTGAAATCCTTCACGTCTAGGTGTGTGTGTGTGTGTGTGTGTGTGTGTATATGTATGTGTGTGTATATACAAAATATATCCTTAACACCTATCTAATGACACCCGTCAACAGTCACATGTTTTCTTTAACAACTCCACCCAAAACGGTGTTTGTAACTTCTTCACTGCAAACAAGATGATTTTTACATACTTCAATAAGCCACATGGTTACTAAACTTTTTTTTTTTTGCTTTTTAAAGTGTTTTTGAATATATCTCTCTTTCTACTTCTAAGATGGCCAAAGGGTGTGGCTGTCTTCCCTCCCCCAGTCCAACAGGAATGTCCAGCATGCCTGCTGCAGTGACACTACTTTTGGCAACTGAATAACACAAAGACATCGGATGGACTCCTTGGACTACTTTCATTTGTTCCAGTGATGATGTAGATGGGAGGGTGCTGCAAGGTCCGTGGTTTTCATTACAAAAGCAAACCACGCAGCAACACCATCATGAGTGTTCTGCATTCGCTTAATGAAAGGATGGTCCTGGAGTTCGATTTAAGAAACAGTGTTAGAACTTGTACCAAAACTTACAAACTAAAATTCTTACACACAGTCAAAAAGTAAACAGGTCATTACCTCACTAAATCCACTATGGTATATAAAATTCATAAAAAGATTCTGCTTCCAAAAACAGCATTTCAAAGTAGAAAACACGACACCAGTAAAGAACTGCATACACTAATGTTTCCCGATTACTGGATATTGCAACTGAGGGTATAAATGAGGCTACTGGAATTTGTCTTTGAGATCACAGTTACTCACTGGGATAAGTGACAAACCATAAAAGGTAACTTAAACCATTCATAACTTTGTAATGTGTTTACATAAAAAAATATTTTTAAAAATCGATTTGTCTTGCAGTGTTATTAATCAAATTACTTCATCACACAAGACGTTCACATAAGATAGTCATTAGCCAATGTTTCAAACACACTAGTTCCTAGTACCACGGATGCTATGCAGGTACAATCCATCTCATATGTAATAACTCAAAGTGAAAACAGAACTTTTATAACAATGCCTACCCGACTTGAGGAAGTCATGTTCAAAATAACAATTCTTAATATTCACATACAAGTCTTGCACCAACACAACGTAACATGACTTTTACTCTCTAGACAAGAATGAATTTTCATCCTAATTACACGTTTTGTAACAAATATTTTACTGAGAAACAAAATTAGAAAAAAGAATCAGAGAGAGAGAAAAGACGAAGCCACAGTGACAGATAGTGATGTCACTAATAGAGTACTTCAATGTATTTTCTGATTTAACAAACAATATACACATGTAGTGCACTGAACAAAATAAAATTAGAAAAATATGTAATTTTAAAATTCATTAAGCCTAAAGTCTGATATAGGTGGTTCCAAATACTAAACGTTTTTACCCATTCTACACAAACAAGTTTATTCTTTTGTTAAATGCTATGCAATGCTATTAAAGATATTTGTGCTAGCTTTTCCTAAATCTGAAATAAGTCCATTGGGGAAAGCATCACCCAACACCCATTCTTTGGCTACTTTTCTCAAAATGAATAGTTGTATCAGACTGTCACCCGTATGGAGCACCCATGGCCCAAAATTGTGGCATGCTTTTATTTTTGTCCATTGATAAGACATAAACCAAGGTTTGGAACATTCATTGAAGGGCCACACTCAGTGAAGTTTAAACTTTTAAAGGTTTTACAACAGTGGAAAACACAGAAGCTGATATGGTATCAATAATTTTACAATGGTAGCATTGACTTCATATTCTTTAAAGGCAAGACAAGCATGAAATTTGTTCTAAACAACATTAAAAAGCAATTCAAAATGATCTAACATAGATCAATAATTTTTAAAATGCTTTATAATGCATTTATTCTAATAAATACACAAAATAGTTAAGCAGAAGTGGTTTACATCTTTGAGATTTTATGATCATGTAAACAGTAGGTAACAAATTTAAAATTAATTTTAATTAAACAAGTTACTTAAAAAACTGTGAACTGGTTTCATCACCTACTACATTCTAATTCGTGTTACACAGCTGTTATCTAATTACAGTTAACTTAAAATAAAGAGGAACAAATTTCAGACCTTACACCTTTTTAAATAATAAGTTGGTTTTGAAGGATATAAAACTACGTAAAACAAGAAGCTTACCAAAAGTTTACGGTACTTTGGCCTCTTTTCATAGTCCTTGATTAAACTGGAAAACACATGATGTCATGAAAATAAAGAAATATCCCGTAACATTTAACAAATGTTTTTATAGAGAACTCACTGATTTTTACCAATAAACAAAATATCACCAGACTAAAACTCAAAATCAAGAATAATCACAAGCAAAATGTTAAAAAATTACTAGATATTAAAAACTAACACCACGTTAAAAGGCACGGACAGCCTAGCTGCTTTGTGCCTAAAACGGCAAACCCCCACACACATCACATTAAAAAAACAGGTTTAGTACTGTTAGGATGTTATAAAGATTAATGAGGGACGGTGAGATAGGACATACAAGAATGAGGTTTTACTTCTTTCTTAATGTTGGTTTTATTTGTTCAATAAACTTGTATACTTGATGAAACTTTGTAGAATGGATGGCAACTGCCTGTTGTGGAGACACAAGTGTAGAGGATGGTATTTCGAAAGTCTTCCACCTTTTGTCTTCAAGTCTTCTACACTTGTGTCTCCACAACAGACAGTTGCCATCCATTCTACAAAGTTTCATCATGAATACTCTACCTAAACAATCTATCAAAGAACTTGTATACTTGTATGGTAAAATAAATCATAACTGCAAAGAGCCAGGTACAGAGTTCCTTTTCAAACAAAAAACAAACTTACCAGTCATTAACAAAGCTACAAAAATCTAGAGAGAAATTTCCATCTGAGGGTAGATGGGGAGGGTCTTCTTGTAACACTTTACTGAGGACTTCAAAGTCATTATTACACCCTTGATAAGGAAACCTGTTTGTTGCTAGTTCCACCTATAAACAGTAAAACAGCTGATGCCTCAAAAAGGTAGATGTACAAATAAAAATCCATATAACCAAACCCGTATGTAAAATATTCTTAAATATAAGCTACAATAAAATAACCAATCTCATGTCAGTATTATCCTTTTAAATAAAACTACCAAATCTAGTTTGTACAAAACAAAGTTTCATAAAGCTATAGCTCAATAAACAATCCAAACTTAAATTTTTAAATTTAAAGAACTGTACTAACTCAGTGGGTGCCAATTTGTGGAAATAAGGACCAATCACATGTATAATTAACTCAGTGGGTGCCAATTTGTGGAAATAAGGACCAATCACATGCATAATTAACTCGGTGGGTGCCAATTTGTAGAAATAAGGACCAGTCCAATCACATGCATAATTAACTCGGTGGGTGCCAATTTGTAGAAATAAGGACCACCCCGATCACATGCATAATTAACTCGGTGGGTGCCAATTTGTAGAAATAAGGACCAGCCCGATCACATCCATAATTAACTCGGTGGGTACCAATTTGTAGAAATAAGGACCAGCCCAATCACATGCATAATTAACTCAGTGGGTGCTAATTTGTAGAAATAAGGACCAGCCCAATCACATGCATAATTAACTCAGTGGGTGCTAATTTGTAGAAATAAGGACCAGCCCAATCACATGTATAATTACTGCAAATCAACTTTTAATTTACAGTTTTATGGTAATTTATCAACCAATTATCTTAACACCATTTCAGTGGTCTGCTTTTAACTACAGAATGTAATAATAGGCATGTGATACAATGAAAGTTTTTAGTCTTCTACTGATTATACAGAAACTGACAACATACAGTACAACCATATCTATTATGTTTACAAACTGACAACATACAGTACAACCATATCTATTATGTTTACAAACTGTGCAACATACAGTACAACCATATCTATTATGTTTACAAACTGACAACATACAGTACAACCATATCTATTATGTTTACAAACTGACAACATACAGTACAACCATATCTATTATGTTTACAAACTGACAACATACAGTACAACCATATCTATTATGTTTACAAACTGACAACATACAGTACAACCATCTTTATTATGTTTACAAACTGACAACATACAGTACAACCATCTTTATTATGTTTACAAACTGACAACATACAGTACAACCGTATTTATTACGTTTACAAACTGTGCAACATACAGTACAACCATATCTATTATGTTTACAAACTGTGCAACATACAGTACAACCATATCTATTATGTTTACAAACTGTGCAACATACAGTACAACCATATCTATTATGTTTACAAACTGTGCAACATACAGTACAACCATATCTATTATGTTTACAAATTGTGCAACATACAGTACAACCATATCTATTATGTTTACAAACTGTGCAACATACAGTACAACCATATTTATTATGTTTACAAACTGTGCAACATACAGTACAACCATATCTATTATGTTTTACAAACTGTGCAAACATACAGTACAACCATATCTATTATGTTTACAAACTGTGCAACATACAGTACAACCATATCTATTATGTTTACAAACTGTGCAACATACAGTACAACCATATCTATTATGTTTACAAACTGTGCAACATACAGTACAACCATATTTATTATGTTTACAAACTGTGCAACATACAGTACAACCATATCTATTATGTTTACAAACTGACAACATACAGTACAACCATATCTATTATGTTTACAAACTGACAACATACAGTACAACCATATCTATTATGTTTACAAACTGACAACATACAGTACAACCATATCTATTATGTTTACAAACTGACAACATACAGTACAACCATATCTATTATGTTTACAAACTGTGCAACATACAGTACAACCATATCTATTATGTTTACAAACTGTGCAACATACAGTACAACCATATCTATTATGTTTACAAACTGTGCAACATACAGTACAACCATATCTATTATGTTTACAAATTGTGCAACATACAGTACAACCATATCTATTATGTTTACAAACTGTGCAACATACAGTACAACCATATTTATTATGTTTACAAACTGTGCAACATACAGTACAACCATATCTATTATGTTTACAAACTGTGCAACATACAGTACAACCATATCTATTATGTTTACAAACTGTGCAACATTAAAGACGTTATTACTCATTTTTACAGACAACCAAAGTTCCAGTTGTGCACCAACACTTATCCATAAGCTAAGGATTTAGAACCACTACTCTAACTGATGTTAACCCATAGCTTTACCACATAACTTCTACAAAGACAGACATATACAACTGTAAGATATTAGTTTTAAAATTATTCTCCTAAAAAAAAATAACATTTACCTAACTTCTAAAGATTCTTTGAATAATGTAACATCGGGTCATTCTCTGAAGTATAGGTTGTTACTGTAACAACTAATGGCAAAGCAAATGTTAAAAATCAGATAATTCCATTAACACTAAAAAACTCAAATTAGCAGATACATTATACATATAATTACTAGAGTAAATGAAAACCCGTTACATAAAGTCAAGATAATTTAAAACTGCAGTTTTAAGGATATATATGGATATAATTGTCATTTTAAACTGCCAATCTTATCTACAGTATTACAACCAAACACGAAAAACAGTATTTAAAATTATTTAAATGGAACAAAAAACTTGTTTTGAACTTATGAGATAAATTAATGTTATGAAGAATGAATTACAAAATATTCTAGCTTACCAGAGATATACCAAGACTCCAGACATCAGCCCTAATATCGTAATCTGGCCTACTAGGGTTAGGAGGATCTATTCGTTCGGGCTGCAAAGGTAAAATAAACCACGATCATTAAGAATTATACTCCTAAGAATCATATGTATTGATAGAAATTAATAAATAAATAAAAATATATCAATCAATCTTTTATATTTAAAAGAGTGAGTTGAAGACCAAACTCAGTGATGTTTTATTTTCTTAAAAAACTTATTATTTTAATGAACTAAACAAATGTTTAAGTACAGTTATTAATAATACATAAAGTAGTTATATATCTTACTTATTAACTGACTAACATGTAAACCCTTAAACTTGAAATATATAACCTGATATTAAGTAACAATATCTATATTATGATCAGCTGATGCTATGAGTAAGAGATTTCTTATCAGAAACCTGAACATCCTCCAAGTATGAAATAAATGCAACATAAAGAACTGTAAGAATGTACATGTGGAAATGACTGGTATAATGCTATTTAACTGAAAAGAAGTTATAGGTCATAAAACTCGGTATAATGCTATTTAACTGAGAAGAAGTAATAGGTTATAAAACTCGGTATAATGCTATTTAACTGAGAAGAAGTAATAGGTTATAAAACTCGGTATAATGCCATTTAACTGAGAAGAAGTAATAGGTTATAAAACTCGGTATAATGCTATTTAACTGAAAAGTAATAGGTTATAAAACTCGGTATAATGCTATTTAACTGAAAAGAAGTTATAGGTTATAAAACTCGGTATAATGCCATTTAACTGAAAAGAAGTAATAGGTTATAAAACTCGGTATAATGCCATTTAACTGAGAAGAAGTAATAGGTTATAAAACTCGGTATAATGCTATTTAACTGAAAAGAAGTTATAGGTTATAAAACTCGGTATAATGCTATTTAACTGAAAAGAAGTTTTTGGTTATAAAACTCGGTATAATGCTATTTAAATGAGAAGTAATAGGTTATAAAACTCGGTATAATGCTATTTAAATGAGAAGTAATAGGTTATAAAACTCGGTATAATGCTATTTAACTGAGAAGAAGTAATAGGTTATAAAACTCGGTATAATGCTATTTAACTGAAAAGAAGTTATAGGTTATAAAACTCGGTATAATGCTATTTAACTGAAAAGAAGTTTTTGGTTATAAAACTCGGTATAATGCTATTTAACTGAAAAGAAGTTTTTGGTTATAAAACTCGGTATAATGCTATTTAACTGACAAGAAGTAATAGGTTATAAAACTCGGTATAATGCTATTTAAATGAGAAGTAATAGGTTATAAAACTCGGTATAATGCTATTTAACTGAGAAGAAGTAATAGGTTATAAAACTCGGTATAATGCTATTTAACTGAGAAGAAGTAATAGGTTATAAAACTCGGTATAATGCTATTTAACTGAGAAGAAGTAATAGGTTATAAAACTCGGTATAATGCTATTTAACTGAAAAGAAGTAATAGGTTATAAAACTCGGAATAATGCTATTTAAATGAGAAGTAATAGGTTATAAAACTCGGAATAATGCTATTTAACTGAGAAGAAGTAATAGGTTATAAAACTCGGTATAATGCCATTTAACTGAGAAGAAGTAATAGGTTATAAAACTCGGTATAATGCTATTTAACTGAGAAGAAGTAATAGGTTATAAAACTCGGTATAATGCTATTTAAATGAGAAGTAATAGGTTATAAAACTCGGAATAATGCTATTTAACTGAGAAGAAGTAATAGGTTATAAAACTCGGTATAATGCCATTTAACTGAGAAGTAATAGGTTATAAAACTCGGTATAATGCCATTTAACTGAGAAGTAATAGGTTATAAAACTCGGTATAATGCCATTTAACTGAGAAGTAATAGGTTATAAAACTCGGTATAATGCTATTTAACTGAAAAGAAGTAGTAGGTTATAAAACTCGGTATAATGCTATTTAAATGAGAAGTAATAGGTTATAAAACTCGGTATAATGCTATTTAACTGAAAAGAAGTAATAGGTTATAAAACTCGGTTTTATGCTATTTAACTGAAAAGAAGTAATAGGTTATAAAACTCAGTATAATGCTATTTAAATGAGAAGTAATAGGTTATAAAACTCGGTATAATGCTATTTAACTGAAAAGAAGTAATAGGTTATAAAACTCGGTATAATGCTATTTAACTGAAAAGAAGTAATAGGTTATAAAACTCAGTATAATGCTATTTAAATGAGAAGTAATAGGTTATAAAACTCGGTATAATGCTATTTAACTGAAAAGAAGTAACAGGTTATAAAACTCGGTATAATGCCATTTAACTGAAAAGAAGTAACAGGTTATAAAACTCGGTATAATGCCATTTAACTGAGAAGAAGTAATAGGTTATAAAACTCGGTATAATGCTATTTAACTGAGAAGAAGTAATAGGTTATAAAACTCGGTATAATAATATTTAACTGAGAAGAAGTAATAGGTTATAAAACTCGGTATAATGCCATTTAACTGAAAAGAAGTAATAGGTTATAAAACTCGGTATAATGCTATTTAACTGAAAAGAAGTAATAGGTTATAAAACTATGAATGTGATCTTCACTGCTGATTTATAAGACTTCCCCAAATGTTTTCGTTTGTTCTAAGTCCAATCTGTACAAGTTTCAACATTGTAAACCCTCCTAAGCCACAGTAGTATTAATTCACTACGTAAATAAATCAGTATTCTAAAAACTGATATTATTGCCACGTGATAGAAACAAATGAGGCAATAGAAGGAAGTTCAACTCACAGCCATGTAGGCGGCACAACCAGCGGAACGGGTTTTGGCTTTTGAATCCACTAATCGTCCACTAATCCCAAAGTCGCACAACTTAATTACACCTCTTTCGTCAAGCAATATGTTGGAAGGCTTAACATCCCTATGAATAACGCCATGTTTTTCCTTCAGATAATGAAGTGCATTCACAGTCTAGGAAAGAGTAGAAACTATGTGAAAAATACAGCTGAAGTTTTGCTTCTAAAGTCTATTGTTTTGTAACTTACAAACAAGAAGGTTGAAATACAGCACCAACAAATCATAAAAACCTTATCCAGAACAAAAATTACATTTGATACAACCTTCAAGCTTGTCTTTCTCCCTGTTAAAAAAAGAGGGAATCCTTAATACCCACAGCTTTTCAAATTATTTGAGACAGGATTAGAGTAAGTTAATCAACAAAACCAGTTTACTTTTTCAATTAACTTTATTTTTGTGCATCAGCAATACCAAGCGTGGAACGTGCACACATCAAATCCGAGTTTATTACACATCAAATAAAAATTATTTTATATAGAGTAAATTAAACTGTAAGACCATAATCATATACACAATCGAGGGTTTGACTCCTGAATTCAAAACTGTAATTAGATCTTCACTTGGTCAATAGATGGCAGTGCATAATAATAACTTATATTAATCCAATAATCTTTGGCTCTTGTAGTTCATACTCTGGTCATTTTGTAAATTAATAACCACAGGAATGTGGACAAAGCATTTAACAGTTAGGCCTAGAGCGGGATTCAAATACAATGCAAATAAATATTCAAGAGTTAAAACAACAACTATTCATTAAAATAATTAATGAAATTTCTTTTGTGAAGGGTTGGACAAAATTGTGTTCATCTCAATTCTAAAGTTCACCAGTCTCCTTTTACAAAAAAAGACAAATACAGTGGTTTTATTAACACTGGACATTCTGTCCTGACTCTTTGCATGCCATGACCTTTCACAGCATCACAATTAAACTCATTCATGTACATCAGTAAATTTGGAACAAATTATTTTTATATTATTTAACTTTTAGTGTTTAATTTCAAAGAAAACATATTTACTTCTCTGTCACCATTTGTGTTTCACATTATGTGTCTGAGCACTAATTTCTTTACTTCATAATCTTCCAAACATACAAAAATGAGACCACTACAAATATAAACACAAACTGTATGTTATTACAAAAACGAACATAAGACCTAAACCCTTTAAATTCTTTACTTTACAAAATATCAATAGATTTTTCAAACCCACAAGAGATTGTTCGCTCATCAAATTTACATGGCTGGTGGACATAGTAACGGCAAACTGTCCTTTACATAAATCTTACAATATCTTGTTTAGTTTTTCCTAAATTATCAGTCCGAGTCACTCTTGAGGTCAAAGAAATTTCTTTTTGTTACCTTCTTAGTAGTCTATTTAGAAAGTTGAATAAAGTACACAAGTTTAGGGACATTCTGTTCTGGTCACAGATATTTTATTGTGTTCCAAAATGCAGAATTATTTTTTGAATAATAAAATTTTGGCAGCATATAGATGCTTACAGATGGGCAGCCAAATTTTCTTTCTAAAGTGCAAAAGAGCTTACATACACAGTATTACCAATCCTTGTCTTTATTTATATACCTTATTGTCGTACATTTTTCAATAAATCTAAAATCTAAAAAAATGAGAAACCTCTCACTTTATTTAAACCAAACTTCACTAAAATAAAAAATTTAAAACTTCATGAGGTCAAGAGCAAATGTGACAGAAAAACATCATGTTTCGTATCCAACAAACTATGCTGAATGGAGTAGCTGAAATACATTTTTAAATGGACAGAGGTCACTCAGATCCTCATTGTTTGAAATAGGCTCAACAATAAAACAAGTTTAGGAACTGCTGCTCTATAGAAACAGCTAATGAATACCTTCTATGGTTTATTGTTTTTAACACAGGAGTTAACACTCCAGTGGATACAAAAAACAGCAGTTATAAAAATAAAGGAAGCAGATGTGAAAGGTTAAATGTTGAAACTGTCAAGGTAAGTAATTGGAATTTTCTGGTCAATGCTCCAGTCAATACAGAGGGAAAAGTTGGCATCGTTAAGATTATTTCATATTTTCCAACTTTTCTTTTCACTGGGCATTAACAATTTCTTTGCAGCTACAGTTAGGGTCTATGAAAAAAATATGTTCACTTGAGACTAACCCAGTAGAGCTTTTGGAAACTTAAGAGACAAATCTTTAATATTTATATAGGTATATCAATAAACCTGTCATCAACCATGGTTTATAAGTCAAATTTTAATATCATACAAGGTTTAATTTCTTAATTTCAAAAGGATTTGTTTGTTTTGAATTTTGCACAAAGATACTCAAGGGCTATCTGCACTACCCATCCCTAATTTAGCAATGTAAGACTAGAGGGAAGGCAGCTAGTCATCACCACCCACCGCCAACTCTTGGGCTACTCTTTTACCAACGAATAGTGGGATTGGCAATCACATTATAACGCCTCCACAGCTGAAAGGGCGAGCATGTTTTGGTGCAACCAGGATTCGAACCCGTGACCCTCGGATTACGAGTTTAACACCTCAACACACTTGGCCATGCCGGGCAAATTTCAAAAGGAAATACTTAAATAAATTATTTTTTCTTCCCTGCACCATGAAACACTTCTTTGTTCCAAGTAGCCTGTTTTAGAATTTTGTTTTACCCCTTCATAATCTTCTGAGCTTGACACAGTTTATATATACGAATAACACAAAACGTAGATTTACAGCTTCCAACATTCTCGCATTGCTGAAATGCAGACTAGAAAGTCAAACCTGCACGTCATGTTCTTTTATCACATCAAGTCTTTACACAAAACAAAGTTAGTAATGCTCTCCTACAGTTTCTGTTGGATTATTTATAACCAACAAAAATATAAGACTTTATTTATACTACTAAAAATCCTGTTAAATCTAACTCATTCTAATGACACCTTTGAAATATCTGATCTCGTGTTTCAGTGTTAATCTGTGATTAATCCAATGATTGGACACATATTAATGAAACCAATGGGATAAAACCTTAAAGCAGAATTTACAGATTTGATAACACATTAGATATAAAGTGACTAATTCTATTAATTACAGGCACTAACAGTGATAACTTTAACCAGCAATAACAATCAAATGGCCTAGAGGAAAGAATTTGATAACAATGAAATTTTAAAAAAATTAAGTTTTTTTCATCCAATAATAAAGTTCAATCTTAGTTCTAAGGTACTAGACATTTCAATAAGTCTTAAGTTTCCTATAACACGTATCATAACGGATAAAATGTGTGTGTGTGTGTAAACATATAAAAATACAAACACAATGTTTAAATGAGCTTTGATCATGAATTATGTGTTACTGATGAAGCAATTTGATACAAGTTTTCATAAACAATTACGCGACAGCCACTTTGCGAGGATCATTTCTGGAATTGATTTCTTCAGACGTTTCATCAACTTATCTAAACAAGTGGACATGAGCTCCATACAGATCCATACTTCCGAGTCAGTAATGAAGTAACCAAAGCACTGCACAATGTGTGGACAGTCCTGACAGCTCAACACAACATCTAAGTCCATAGTGATCCGTTTGTTCTCTTCTTTATTTCCTGATCTTCTCATTTGCTACAGAAAATTAAAACAAGGTAGAAACTGCTTTAATGTACAAAGCCATTAAATTACACAGAATTTACAAAAGTAAATCGACATGTCAATTTTTATTAAAACTGTACAATGCTTAACACAGAGAGATCATAAGATCGAACTTTGTCCTGACATTACTTGATTTGTTTGTAATTCTTTTATAAATAAATACATTTTAACATTATAGGAAAGTTTTAAAAAACACTTTTCCAAATAAGATAAAAAAGCTCAAAATTAATTTTTAAAACTGGAATAAATTTTTAGAAATTTATAAACATAAATTAATTTTTTTTTCACGAATTTTACTAAATTTTTAATAACTTTGGGAGTACTACATTCTATTAATTTATAAAACCTCAGTATTCAATCCTACAAGAACTTGTGCATCTAATTTAAACAATTCTGACTGTTTAAATAATAGTTAACATCAAATACAGATCGTAAGGTGACTTTCTCACTTGTTTTTTAACTTTTAATGGATCTTCATAAGCAAATAAGTACAAATCTGTTAAATTATTTGAAAAAAAACAAGAAGACTTCTCAGAGATTTTTCAGATAAAGCAGTGAAATTCAGCTAAATGATCCATTAAACATTATGGTAATCAAACAACTGTCTGTGGGATTATAGTGTCACAGTGGTAGTTTATCTTGTAACTTCAATGTCATTGAATTAACAATATCCTCACCAGCACCAAACTTTTCTCCAGAAGTTGACACAAATATTTAATAACAAAATAAAATTGACATTACCTGACATTAAAAAAGTTTTTGTTTTTTTGTCTTAGAGGATCTATTTGTCAAAAATACTCAAAAACTATGAAATGCAAACTCAAGATTTCCAGTATACACAGACTCACTTTGACAGCCATAACTTTTCTCGAAGGTTTGTGTTCCATCCTAACAACATGGCCACAAGTCCCGTCCCGAGCTCTCCCAACTGAATCATGTCATCGACAGAAGAGTGGTGCGCCTGGAACCCAGTATACAATAATGAAAATTTCGCTAAATTTTTGTAGGAAAATTAAGACACAATATAGATTTATTTTGCATCAAATTCATTTTAAACACTTTTACTTGTCACTAATTTAACACAATTAGCTAAAATAATCAATGTCGTACAGTTGAAGAAGGTTATTTAGACTCGGGGATTATAAAATTTAGTTTCAAAGTTTCAACACAAAACTATATAAAAACGGTATCTGTACACAGCTGTCCCAAATTTTGAGTTAATACACCATACAAAAGACAGTTAACCAACAGTGTCACTTGCTCTTGTACCCCTAAGTGGGGAGTTTTTGTTGTTTTATTCAGCAACAGTCCACCAACAATGGCTCTTCAGATTCATGGTCCAGGCATGCTACCACTACTCTGCCGTGCCTGGCCCATGGAATTGAAAATACAATACCAATAAAATTTTAAACAGATTTGAAATGTCAGGTAAGCAAGTAAACAAATAAAATATAAAATTCTGTCACTTCACAAAAGCATAATATGGAAATACGTCAGTGGTCCTTTTTCAACTTGACAAAAGCATAATATGGAAACACGTCAGTGGTCCTTTTTCAACTTGACAAAAGCATAATATGGAAACACGTCAGTGGTCCTTTCTCAACTTGACAAAAGCATAATATGGAAACACGTCAGTGGCCCTTTCTCAACTTGACAAAAGCATAATATGGAAACACGTCAGTGGCCCTTTCTCAACTTGACAAAAGCATAATATGGAAACACGTCAGTGGTCCTTTCTCAACTTGACAAAAGCATAAATATGGAAACACGTCAGTGGTCCTTTCTCAACTTGACAAAAGCATAAATATGGAAACACGTCAGTGGTCCTTTCTCAACTTGACAAAAGCATAAATATGGAAACACGTCAGTGGTCCTTTCTCAACTTGACAAAAGCATAAATATGGAAACACGCCAGTGGTCCTTTCTCAACTTGACAAAAGCATAAATATGGAAACACGTCAGTGGTCCTTTCTCAACTTGACAAAAGCATAAATATGGAAACACTTCAGCGGTCCTTTCTCAACTTGACAAAAGCATAATATGGAAACACTTCAGCGGTCCTTTCTCAACTTGACAAAAGCATAATATGGAAACACTTCAGCGGTCCTTTCTAAACTTGACAAAAGCATAATATGGAAACACTTCAGCGGTCCTTTCTAAACTTGACAAAAGCATAATATGGAAACACTTCAGCGGTCCTTTCTAAACTTGACAAAAGCATAATATAAAAACACTTCAGCGGTCCTTTCTCAACTTGACAAAAGCATAATATGGAAACACTTCAGCGGTCCTTTCTCAACTTGACAAAAGCATAATATGGAAACACTTCAGCGGTCCTTTCTCAACTTGACAAAAGCATAATATGGAAACACTTCAGCGGTCCTTTCTCAACTTGACAAAAGCATAATATGGAAACACTTCAGCGGTCCTTTCTCAACTTGACAAAAGCATAATATGGAAACACTTAAGCGGTCCTTTCTCAACTTGACAAAAGCATAATATGGAAACACTTCAGCGGTCCTTTCTCAACTTGACAAAAGCATAATATGGAAACACTTCAGCGGTCCTTTTTCAGCTTGACAAAAGCATAATATGGGAACACGTCAGTGGTCCTTTCTCATCTTGACAAAAGCATAATATGCGAACACGTCAGTGGTCCTTTTTCAGCTTGACAAAAGCATAATATGGGAACACGTCAGTGGTCCTTTTTCAGCTTGACAAAAGCATAATATGGGAACACGTCAGTGGTCCTTTTTCAGCTTGACAAAAGCATAATATGGGAACACGTCAGTGGTCCTTTTTCAGCTTGACAAAAGCATAATATGGGAACACGTCAGTGGTCCTTTCTCAACTTGACAAAAGCATAATATGCGAACACGTCAGTGGTCCTTTTTCAACTTCACAAAAGCATAATATGGAAACACGTCAGTGGTCCTTTTTCAGCTTGACAAAAGCATAATATGGAAACACGTCAGTGGTCCTTTTTCAGCTTGACAAAAGCATAATATGGAAACACGTCAGTGGTCCTTTCTCAACTTGACAAAAGCATAAATATGGAAACACGTCAGTGGTCCTTTTTCACCTTGACAAAAGCATAATATGGAAACACGTCAGTGGCCCTTTCTCAACTTGACAAAAGCATATGGAAACACGTCAGTGGTCCTTTCTCAACTTGACAAAAGCATAAATATGGAAACACGTCAGTGGTCCTTTCTCAACTTGACAAAAGCATAAATATGGAAACACGTCAGTGGTCCTTTCTCAACTTGACAAAAGCATAAATATGGAAACACTTCAGCGGTCCTTTCTCAACTTGACAAAAGCATAATATGGAAACACTTCAGCGGTCCTTTCTAAACTCGACAAAAGCATAATATGGAAACACTTCAGCGGTCCTTTCTCAACTTGACAAAAGCATAATATGGAAACACTTCAGCGGTCCTTTCTCAACTTGACAAAAGCATAATATGGAAACACTTCAGCGGTCCTTTTTCAGCTTGACAAAAGCATAATATGGGAACACGTCAGTGGTCCTTTCTCACCTTGACAAAAGCATAATATGCGAACACGTCAGTGGTCCTTTTTCAGCTTGACAAAAGCATAATATGGGAACACGTCAGTGGTCCTTTTTCAGCTTGACAAAAGCATAATATGGAAACACGTCAGTGGTCCTTTCTCAACTTGACAAAAGCATAATATGGAAACACGTCAGTGGTCCTTTCTCAACTTGACAAAAGCATAATATGCGAACACGTCAGTGGTCCTTTCTCAACTTGACAAAAGCATAATATGGAAACACGTCAGTGGTCCTTTTTCAGCTTGACAAAAGCATAATATGGGAACACGTCAGTGGTCCTTTTCAACTTGACAAAAGCATAATATGGGAACACGTCAGTGGTCCTTTTTCAACTTCACAAAAGCATAATATGGGAACACGTCAGTGGTCCTTTTTCAACTTCACAAAAGCATAATATGGGAACACGCCAGTCCTTTTTCAACTTCACAAAAGCATAATATGGGAACACGCCAGTCCTTTTTCTTTTAAGAACATTAAGCTTGAATTTAATATTTTAAAGTGGACACAAAACTACTAAAAAACATGTTTTTATTTAACATAACCATTAACATGAAAAGAAATGTTTTTGCACTTATCATGAACTTATAATTATTAATAAGTGTTTCTAATGCAACCTCAGCATAACAACACATTCATGTTAACTGCACTTGTGTAATCACTATCACAAAAAACTGGTTGAGTTTGGTTTACTTAAACTTTATAAACTTAACTTACCATTCCATCAATAGTTAAGGTTCCAGCATGCTGGTAGATTTTCCTTAGCTTTGATTCCATTTGATAATTTGTACTAAAACAAGTTAAACAGACACACAGCTCATAATAAATTCAATGATCACATGTTAAAACTATCTCTAAGTAATGTTTGTTTTAAATAAAGGAAAACTATTTTTAATTCATTTTAGATTTTGCATTACACTGACTGTTAAAAATTCTGAAATTTTTCTTACACCTACAGATAAATCTCATTACCTTAACTGACAACATTAAATAGTCTTACATAAATTAATAAAAAATTATAATAAAATGAGTTAATCCAAATTACCATTAAATCAACTGTCATAAAAAACTAACCACAATTAGTGTTTTCAATTATTCCAACAACTGATTAAAGGAAATTGTAATTAAATTTAAATGACACAAAAACAAATCACCTAATCAAAATTAAAGATGGAGATAATTACTATTTTTGATTATTCTAATTATTCGAGAAACCAAAACTTTGCTATTACGACTGTTTATTGTTAAGCTCAAAACTACATCATAAGGAGCTGCTGTGTTCTGCCCAGTTTTTACCCTTACATGTTTTTTGTTTTATCTTCAAGTTTAATTTACAATGCCATCAAACTTGCTTGGCTTATCTTTGTCGTGGCAAAGCTGCTATGGATATCTGCCACAATCATTAATTTTCAACCAATGATTAGCGAGAAAACTGGTGGCAGCACTTTAACCTTCTCTTATCACTCATACGTATTGTGATTTTAAAAATACGACTAATCAATTATTCAAACACAGATAACTAATGTGATCTGTAAGTTAATTAATTATAAAAAGGTTATTTCAAAACTAAAGATACTCTTAATTTGTCAGTATATTTTATCAAAATTGAAAATAACATTTCAGAGAAACACAGACAATGTAGTTTCGCATTTAAATGTAAAGACTCCAAAGCACTTGTCTCTTTTTTTCAGTACATTTTCTGTTACTAACATATTACAAACACTTTGACAGAGCAATACAATTTAAGTTGTTTATGTACAAACATTTATTCAGTTTTTTTATGAGCTTTTATGGTTATTTTTTAAATAAATATAAAAATGTACACTACAAAAACAGTGATCAGTTTCAATTTTATATCAATAAACAAACTGGTGATGTTTTACTCTCCCACAGTCTTCTCAATGTCTATTCTGGATTCCAGTTCAGAGGTGTGTAAAATCAGCATCTCAGATCTATCTTTGTATTCAACATATCACTCACTGCCAAAGAGGCCTTTCATTCAGTACTGAAACTTATCAGTTACACTGGACAATAAGACATTTATATATACAGTATGAAACTTTACGTATCAGTTTAAATACTAAAATATGGTAAAGCACTGGAAGTTAAAAAAAACCTAATATCTGTGAACAAACTCAATACACTGTATACGTTTAAAACATTTAAACAAATCAGTGGTTTACCTAGTTATCATAAATCTTAGGTATAGCCTGATTACAACATATTTTTTCTATTGGAAGAGACAAGTGTACTTACAGTTATAGTTACAAAACATTGGTATGCTATCTTACATGTATTAATTTATTTTTCCCTAACAAAGAGAAATTTACTAACAGAAAATAATGACATTCAATGTTTTAATAATTCTCAGACTGAAAATATCTTCCAAGAAGCAAAACTGATTAAATCATAAGTACATAGGTTCTCACCTCTCTTGTGATCTGAGCGAATATTCGTGTGGCGGAAGAGATAAAGGTAGCATAGCAGTCCTCTGACTTGCAGGAAATATGGCAGGTCTGCTAAGAGATCCATGTCCTTGCCCAATTGGAACTGGATAAAGTATCTCTGATTATTAACAATTACTTTTAGTTCAGTGGCTGGTCTAAAAGACAAAGTTGGCGTAGAGTTAGAGCAGAGAAAAAAACAAAAAATATTATGATTTTTATCTAATGTTTGCTAAAGGCTTGCCAAATTTCATGAATATACACTTACTACATTAACAGCTGTAGCATTGTGAGATAGAGAACACTTAATTTTACTATGATTTTGTTTCACCATTCATTTATTATTCCTTCTATTGTTCAGTTCAACTATGAATTTTTAATGATAGTAAAAACCTTGCCTTGAGCTTAACCCAATTAGTTCAGAAAACCTGGTTCTTTATCCTAACCTATTTATTTATTGCAATTAAAAACATTGATATTTAGGTTGTATTGTTCATTAACAATACTATCAAGTCATGGTTTGGTTAGGCACAGATTTATTAACATTGTTTTTATTGTAAGTGATACAACTTGTACTCCAAATGTTTGAAAGCTTTGTTTGGGGTTTCTGTTGTCATTACAGTTTAATAAATTGTTTTTGTTCAATCCTGGTTGCAGCAGTGTTTTGATTTAGTTCCTTACAGTATATATACTTTCATGGATACATGGTGGTTACAAGGTTGGCTACAATGACCAAGCTCATACATAAAGGATGAAAATATTTCATCTTTTGTAATATACAACTCAAATCAAGTAACTTAAAAGGATTAACCTCACTGTGACAGGTCACGGGTCAAAGACCATGTCATCACATTTGTTGACTTTCATTCAAAATTTTATTGACCTACTATTTTATGAATTTATGTCAATAAGTCTGATATCACATTGTGGATTATACTTTATATTGCAGTGTTATACATTAGTTAATTTCTTAAAAGTAAATATTAAAAGAACACACCTAAATATTGATTTTTGTGTGTCGAGTGGTATGTCAAATTCAGCACTGGTCCAAATAAAATGTTTGTGATGTCAAAATACTAAGTCTATAGTTTAATATGAATCAGAAACATTGACAAGCTAGCATACAAAATAAGAACCTCATATTTTATATTTGTTAAGGTGTAGCTTATGTACCGATCTCCCCACTCATCTTACATATAACAACTTCAATATATGTGAATAACAAATCTAAATCTTAGGGTGTCCCCCAAGTCACTTTCCCAACCATTTTAATGTGCTTGTAAAACACCTCATTCTTTCAAAGCAAGATTTCAAGCAGGTAGGTTGTGCTTTTAGTGTGCTCAAAATTACATTTATTTTTTTTTAAAGACAAAATACAGATTAATTACTAAGCTTGATAAATTATAATGGAATCCTAAGTTATCGATGTAGTTACTTATGATTATTTAGCTATTTCAAATGTATAAACAAAATTATTATGCTCCACATTCTCCACATGCAAAACTTTAAAAGACTTAGCAACCTCAGAACAGCAGCAACCAAGTATGAAAGTTTTAGTTACAGAAGATACAAGTACTTGCTATAATTATTTACTGACTGTTCTGTTTTAAGAAAAATAGGTCTGAAAACTTATTTGGAAATAGTAATAGTATATATAATACATAATAAATGAAATGTGATTATTTTATAAAAATACCAGCCACTATTGTACATCCAAGACAGGTCACTTTGTAAAGACTAAAGGTCAGTTTCTATGTTATTAAATATGATAAACTGAGTGCAAGTGTTTCATGTCAATGAAAGTCCTGTAATATTAACAAGGCACCACTGGAAGATCAGTACAATGAAAATAATAGACATATATGTAAATGGATCATGTTTTGAGGTTTAAACTTTCGAGACTAAACATTTGTGCTTTCGTGTTACAATTCGTAATCATTCCAGAATGAAAAATGTATAATTTCTATTTCCAAATTTTTTTATGGTGATCATGAAGTCAGTAAAACTGGCCAACCTCACACAGTCATGGTAAAGAAAATAACAGACAAAATATAAAGATCCACTGAAAACAAACACTGAAGTGTAGTCAGGAGATTTTTAGAGATTACATAAACAATATTTGAGATTTCTGGGACAAAGGATAGTTTTTTCAATTGTTACATGAAAATCACTTCACTCTGGGACTAATAACAAAAACAGGCTCGATATTTTCTCAAGTAAAATTTCAGTAAAAACAATTCATTAAAAATCTTTTTTTTGTGTACAAAAACTTGCAACCTTTACTAAAAGTCTAGTGAATTTTGTGAAGGCACACACACTGCATCAAAAGTTATAATATCAATATTCACGTATATTATACCCAGCTCATCACGAAAGGGTTAGTGATTTATTTCTAGAAGCTACAGGAGTGGCATGTGTATGTTTTCTTACAGCAAAACCACATTGATCCATCTGCTAAGCCCACCAAGGGGAATCGATTATAGCACTATAAATCCGTAAACATACCGCTGTACTAGCAGGGGTAATGTTAATGGCAAGTCGCTTATGTTACTGTTTGCAAATCATTTGTTATGAACTAACATCATGTTACTCAAGCCTTCTCAATTTTTCTTCTTACTGTAATTAATAATACATCATCTCATAACATAGTGTTCATTCTATATTATTTGTACTGAACCAGTCTTAGATTAATTACTAGTGAATACATAATGCAAGTTTTAAATTTTCCATGAAAAATGCATGGTTAATTTAAAAAAAAAAATGTCTGAACTTGGTTAATCGGTGGATAATGCAGTGAATTTTGTATACACGAACTTTCAGAAAGCTTTTGATAAAGTGTCTCTTAACAGACTTTTTAGACAGATGAAAACTTAAATGAACTGAAAATTGGATGAATGGTAGAAAACTAATAAATAGGTCAAAATCCCAATATATTAATCTTACAAGTTATTTAGCTTGAGGTTTTATACTATTTTGTATCTTTATTAACGATGTTCAGAAACATAGACAGCAAGGAAGCATTTCATTAAGGATGTCTCCACACTAAAAACCCTCTTAAACTTCTCTCCTCAATAAAAAATAAGAGGTCGTGATGAATTCCCACAAAACAAACTTTCTATCCCCATAACCATCTTAGTGACCATTCTCTGAAACATTTCCTATGATTCAGTATCCTTTCTTAGTTTTAGACCAAAACAGTGACCATACCAATCTGTGATAGTTGTATAAACGTTTGTACCTGTAGTCACCAATATTCCAGATGTAGGAAGTACTGAAGAGCTTGCTATATTAGTAACAGCTATATTTCTCTGACGAGTGTATCAGTCTTAAAATTTTATTGTTCCAAAAAGAATAGACGTATTCAAGGTTGTAGTTTTGAAGATTGAAAAAATATATGATGATAATGAAGAAAAATAAGGAATCTTGATGCAATTCTATTTTTCTGGGAACATTAACCTTCTGGAACAATACTTAGAATTAAAAGGTTGTCATATGAGGACAGGTTAAGTTCTCTCTCTTGAAAAAAAAGACAAGTTACAGGGGGTCTCATTGAAGTGTCTAAGAGTGTTAAGGGAATTGATACGTTCAATGTATCATCTTTTTTTTCATACTTAATGGTGAGAATTGTAGGACTAAAGGACACAAATTTTTGAAATGTAGAAATCATCTAAGGCAGCTTTATTTTTCTAACAGTGCCAATGAAGTTTGAAATGGATTCCTTCTCATGTAGTGGATGTAGTTATTTTATGGGGGATTTAAAGGAAGGCTTTATAAATAGAGATAAGCACTAGTTTCCAATATTTTCATTTTAAAGTTTAGTTTAGTGGATGGGATGACCTAGATGGAGCAGCAGGTCTTTGTTGTTTTGAATTAAGCACAAAGCTACACAATGGGCTATTTGTACTCTGCCTACCACGGGTATCAAAACCCGGTTTTTAGTGTTGCAAGTCCACAGACATACCGCTGAGCCACTGGGGGGCTGGTCTCTTGTTTTCAAACTGTGTGTATCTGCTGGACATTGTCCAGTCTACTCTTCACTTGTCTGAAGATATTTATGGGTATCAACATTACATTATATTAATCTGCTAACAGAAATGATCAGATAAATGGCTTCCAAGACTCTGACAAATGTACACATTATAAATATTAAAAAACATATTCAGTTGAAAGTATACAAGGCTAACAACCTAAAACTGTCTAGATGAAAAAAATGTCAAACAACTCTTTAAGGGTCTGCTTGAATGAAATACACCAACATTGCACCTAGTGGTAAGGATGAACAACAGTGCTCTGACAAACAAACTAGTTAGGAATAATTCATTATCACAGAACAAATAGAAATAAACCTAAATTGTTGAAAGAAAGATAAAAAGTTAAATATACTAAAGTTTAGCTTCACTTATACTGAACGTACAAGATATCCTATCAGATTACGTAACTGAAGCCAAATCAACTCTTTTGAGGATTCTTAGATCCAATTTTTTTAGGAAAAAAATGAAAATCAAAGTTTATTGCAGTGAGGGATTGTCAACCAGAAGTGACAGCCAGATTACTATACAATGTGAGGAATGTTAAAATAAGCTGTGTACAGTGGCAAATTTGTTTGCATATGGAGAAATTATGTAAATATATTTAAGCTGTAACTAAAGCTAAATCATCAAATTAATTATTCCGCAAGTTAATAACCTAGCAAAGAAATAACTTTACCAAAGAAACATTCTGATCCATACTTTTAAAATTTGCACTTAGTACTTAACATGTTAAATATTAAAGATAATATTCTTACCCTTTTCAGTCTATCAATAAAACAGGCCATACATGTATATTTAAATCATAGTTTAGTCATTTAGACATTAGTTCGTATCTAAATGCTTAATATTATACTACTGGTATGACATTTTATGATGTCAAAAAAACATATAGATTCAAGAAGTCTTAATATTAAGCGGAAAAATCTTATTAACCAAGTACTTTTGAAAGACACTTTCTTTTTTTCCTTCTGAAGTTAAGATGGATCACTCTTTGAAGTAAAATCACATCATCAAATTATTATAATATTCTGGTTATGCGTTCTTTCTTGTATCTTCATATATGACAAAGTACAACAAAGAAACAAAACTGTACGTAAACAATAAAGCCAACTAGATGTCCACCTTCTCAAGTTCCAAGGTTACGCTGACCTTCTTTAACCGAGTACTTTAACCTGCTTTTTGTATTATTTGAAAAACTATTTCTCTAACTTTGTTTATACTATCTTAACTTATAGGTACAGTTATGAGAAAACTACATATTATTATTAGTTAGTACTGTACTATTTCACTTGAGTAGGTCTTCTGACGATCCAAGGTAAAATAAGAATATCTCTTGCTAAGCCTAGGTTCACTAAAATAACTTTCTAAGTTCTACAAAGACTGAGACGAACCCATACTATTAAAGTAAACTTACGTCCTTTTACTTTTAGAGTAGTAGGCCTCGAACTAGCCATATCAGGTCTTAAATCTCTCGAAGATGTATTTCTAGATTCTTGTTCATGATCATTTTCTGCTTTTAATCGTGCTTCTAACTGAGTTAACCTATTACGGAAAGAAGTCATAGTAGCCATCTTGTTTAAGAACAAGAGAATTCTTTCAATGCACACTCTCAAACGTATTCCTTACGATCTACTCTAAGCTGTTTTATTTATTTATTTATTTATCTTTTGCGTGGGCCGATGTCCGACATGTCGAGATAAATGTGGAGATAATACCATCTACTTCAATTTATGTAATTCTAAACGATATGATATTGTTAAAATTAATAAAATTAACTTGGCTTACAGCTTTTGGTATCACAAGAGCTGTGTATACTAAAATTCTACCTTAAAATATTCAATATATCAATATAAAAAAAAAGTCCAAAGTAATATGTTTTTCTCCTATTCCTACGCTTCCCTGTTTTATCTTTGTTTGCAAATATACGTAAGTATTTCCGGAAAATGGCTTTTCCTATTATCTAATAACTAATTGAAGTACACGAGGATGTAGAGTGCATAATACTAAGAGATTAAGTGATAAGTAAGTTCCGGAACGACAGTTTTTAATTGTTTTATATTCAGAATTTTGATTACAACATAATATGAGGTATATATAACATTAAAAGTCAGAGGCTCCTTTGGTTAATTTAAGCAGTATTATAAATTAAATTAAACACTGAAAAATCCAAAGCCAGTCCTTGTAATTCAAATATGTATCAGGAGTTCCCTTACGCTCCCTTAAATTTGAATCTGCTACATCCCAATTCAACCCGTTCTAAAGACCAACCACCTTGTTAGAAAAATAAAGCTGTTTTAATTGAAGATGGATCTTTCCCTGATAAAATTTATATTTTTGTCCTTTAGTTTTACCATTCTCATCAATACTGTCAATTCCCTTAACAATTACAAACACCTCAATCAAATTCCCTCTAACCCTTCTTTTTCAAGATAAAATAAATTCAGAGATCTTAACTGATACTCAAGAACGACAACCTTTTTTTCCCAGTTATCATCCTAATAGCCCTCCTCTGATCACTTTCCATATCTTCAGTATCATTTCTAAGGTGTGAAGACCAACACTGAACACAATACTCTAAGATTTGTAATGAAATATATAATCTTTAGACTTATATTCAGCATTTCTGTAGATACAACCTATAATCGTATTTGCCCTCCCACTAGCAACAACACATTGCTTGAATAGTTTAAAATACTGATCAACCAGAACTCCAAGATCTTTTTTCTTCCTATAACGCTGTTACATTTATTCCTGGAAAAAGTTTACTCGTAATTGGAATTGTGATAGTTCACATGCATTATAAGTTAGAATAGACAAATACCGTTTCTTCAATCCATCTTTTCTGGTTAGAGACTCCTGACACACAGGAAGATCAACGACAACTCTAGAAGATCACCACAGAAACCTTATTTAAGATAAGATCTAAATATAAAACGGCTTTTCCTTTCATCAGTATTCAATTTTAATTCTGTCAAAACTTCTCAGAATGCCACGTGACTTACGTCATGAGATCAAACCTCTTACTAAAACAAAGAAAACCGCGATTTCCATCATTTATTTCCTTCATATGTCTAGCATATTAAAAGTCAAATAAAAATAATTTTAAAAGACAAGCTTAGCTGACTGGTCACATACAGGTATAGGCACATCTGCACTAGTCATGGACATCACTGGCCACGTAAGAGAAGGGTGTAATATAATTCAAAACAAAGATCTAACTAGAAATGTTTGTTTGTTTTGGAATTTCGCGCAAAGCTACACATGAGAGCTATCTGCGCTAGCCGTTCCTAATTTAGCAGTGTCAGACTAGAGGGAAGGCAGCTAGTCATCACCACCTACCACTAACTCTTAGACTACTCTTTTAAAAAACGAATAGTGGGATTGACCATCACATTATAACGCCCCGACGGCTGAAAGGGCGAGAATGTTTGGTGCGAATCACTGTATTATTGGAAGAAGAATCCCTATACAACATGTTATTTTTTTATTTTTTCCTAAGTGAATAATATAATGAATAAGCATTTGTTAGACCTGTTATTAGGTTCGTGTAGATCTCCAACTACATTAGCTCAGGTACATACTTGTATTGGTACCCTCGCATATTTCACTGTGAATATTGTGTGATGATTGTAATATAGTTCTTTCTGCCATTACGGCCCGGCAAATCTGAGAGTCGCGGGTTCGCATCCCGATCGCACCAAACTTGCTCGCCCTTTCAGTCATGAGGGAGTTATAATGTGACGGTCAATCCCACTATTCGTTGATAAAAGAGAAGCCCAAGAGTTGGCGGTGGGTGGTGATTACTAGCTGCCTTCCCTCTAGTCTTACACTGCTAAATGAGGAACGGCTAGCGCAAATATCTCTTGTGTGGCTTTGCGCGAAATTCCAAAACAAACAAACATTTCTAGTTAGGTCTTTGTGCAAATTAATTGAAACAAACGGTCATTTTACAATATTTTCAGCATGGCGGCCGATGTAGGCTCGCTGGACCCGCTGATTTCCTTCAATAGTCATTTTTTCACACAGACGGCGTCATTAGCTGTGTTTTGCAGTATGGTCGATCTATTTTTGGGATATATAACGAAATTTTGAAGAATATCACGCCATTCGAAATTGCGTTGGAAGGGCAAGAAAACCAGTCAAAAACAACTTCTTACCAACTCAGTGAAGAAAAAACGGTATCAATGGGGTCTGAAATACAAGAACTGGACGCAAGAACAATGGAGGAAGGTGTTATTCAGTGAAGAGACTCATTTCTTCGTACAGTGTTAAAGAAGTCTGCATGTTCGCAGATCTCCAGGTGAGAAACTTCGGGAATATCACATCAATCAGTTCGTAAAACATCCCTTGAAGAAGATGTTTTGGGGCTTTTTCAGCTACTATGGCGTCGGAGGCTTACATATCGTAGAAGGTATGATGCGAGGACCACAGTACATCGAAGTTTTGCAGAGAAGAGTCGTTCCAGAATTGAAAAAGAGATTTCCAGATGGATCTGGTATTTTTCAGCAAGATCTGGCTCCGTGCCATACATCGAAACTTGTAAAGAATTTTATGACTACAACGCGAATAAAGGTGCTGGACTGGCCTGGAAACTCTCCGGACTTAAATCCTATTGAAAATCTTTGGGCGATTTGTAAAGAAAGACATCGGGGAAAAGACTGTACTACGAAAGATATGCTAATTGAGGCCATAATTGAAGTGTGGTACCGCGATCCAAACATTAGTAAAGATTGCAGTCAACTCGTGGACTCGATGCCAAAGCGGATTAATGATCTTCTGAAAAATAAAGGCGGTCATATCATGTATTAATTTGTAAGTAATTTTTGGATTCTCAAAAATAAAACGCAAAAAATTGAAGAAATCGTAATTTTCCGTCTTGTTTCAATTAATTTGCACAAGGGTGTATTTAGATGTTATATTTTTGATATTTGTACTTGTTACGCCGTTCTTCCGTGTTTTCTTTTGTTTTTGTTTTAGGTATTTAATATTAATTTTAACTTCGGTTTCAGTTATAGATCTTATATTGTTATAATTGGGGATGCTTTTGTGATTTCTGAAATATTCAAGTTCTACTGAAAATCGTGACTGATATAAAGTTTGGATTTTTATCAGAGAATGTTCGAGTTAATTATATTGCATGTGAGAGCATCAAATGTGTTTCGGCTTAGGGTCGTGAATGCTAAGGATAGGTAATCCGTGAAAAGTTCAGCGTTTTCTTGATCTATAGTTGCTGTTTTATAGTCGAATCTTATATTTTGAGGGAATTATTGGTGTGAATCCCCACACACAATTTTACATTTTTATCCCTGAAGACTTGGTTTGGTTTAAATTTTGCGCTAACGTATACTTTGCTAGCCATCCCTAATTTAACAGTGAAATATAAGAAAAAAAACAGCCAGTCATTTGTCATCACCGCCAACTCTTGGGCTACTCTTTCACCAAAAAATAATGGGATGAACTGTATCATTACAACGCCTTACGCCTGAAAGGGCCAGCATGTTTGGTGTGACGAGGATTCGAACTCGCGACTCTCAGATTACGAATCGAGCATCTTAACCACTTGGTCTTACACTACTAAATTATGGACGGCTAGCGCAGATAGCCCTCGAGTACCTTTGCGCGAAATTCTAAACAAACAAACAGACTTTTTATTTATTGTAATTCTGTTCTATATAGTTCGCTTCTGTTTCATTATAATTTCTTTACGTTACAGATGGTTATTTACGGTAATTATTGTCATTATTACACAAATAAATAATTTACACCACTGTAAAGCACATTCTTCATTATACAAGATAATGTTCTTAACTGTCAAGCTTGGGACAGCTTGGAAAGTGTCAGTGCAGGAATGTCCATGGAGACGGATTTAGCTTTTAACTTACTAAGAGAAATCAACATTAGTATTTCTTTATGAGTTTCATAAACAAATGACGAAACTGCAAGTGATTGAATGCACTACCAGAATAGTACAAAATCTAGAAGTAAAGACAAATAAGAGGTTTAACCAACAGTTTAATCTTGATCGATTCTCTAAACTATTGTTTTGATTTTTTAATGCTTAAGACAAACGACTTAACCTTAGCATCAGTTGGATAAGTGGAATTTCTTTGTTGCTCATGTGAATGATGTTTAATTTTGCTAAAGTTGTCGTTAATGTAATTGTGAAGTCTGATTCAGGAATCATGTTTACCAAGTGAATAGTCTAAATGGACCCATGCTTCTTACACTGGCGACTAAGACAGTGATGCATTGAAATTTTTAAGTCTTCGATAGGAGGTCCAACCTATCACCACTCTGTACCAGATAGGCTATTAATTGAGCTGGCATCTAAAGCAAAGTTTAGTGCAAGTAGCACCAATGACTTCGATTGGAGATCTCTGTCTACGTCTTTTATGTTATTTCCAAGAAACATGAGCAGCACTTACATTAGGATCATCCTGGACTTCATCAACATCATTGGGAACAAAAGATTTATGGCCTAGCGCGCAAGTCGTGCGACTCGTAATCCGAGGGTCGCGGGTTCGCGCCCGCGTCGCGCCAAACATGCTCGCCCTCCCAGCCGTGGGGGCGTTATAATGTGACGGTCAATCGCACTATTCGTTGGTAAAAGAGTAGCCCAAGAGTTGGCGGTGGGTGGTGATGACTAGCTGCCTTCCCTCTAATCTTACACTGCTAAATTAGGGACGGCTAGCACAGATAGCCCTCTAGTGCAAAATTCCAAAACAAACAAACAAACTGTCACTGGTCTATATAGTTGGCCAACGCATCCTTTTTTGACCAATACAACAAATGCTATCATGAGGTAGTTTTTGTTTTCACCTCCAAATATACGTTCCTGTGGCCTGTGACATGTGTATGTGTTAAAATAAATTGCAAATTAATAAGGGTTAATTTACGGGCTTAAAATGATAAGCAATGCAGATAATTCATTGTATAAATTTGTACGAAACACAACAAACAATTAAACAATAATAATTGTGTATGTCTTGCACAGAAAAATTTATCATTGAACGAATTGACGTCACAAAACTTGATTTTCACCAAAAAATATTACGCGTTTTCTTTACCTGATACAATGATAAAACGCTGTAATCTTTATTATTTTCTTACTTAATTAAATATTGTTACTTAATTACATATTATATGAAGTGAAATATATAAAATTTTAAAATTAGCTATATTTGACTAATTTATCTAACGGATAACCGTCACAATGTCGTCATTATGATCGAACGTCATTACCGGCTAAGAAAACTACGGGTTTTATTTAATATTATTGCTGCTGGTTTAGTTTGGTCGTTCCTATCGATATTATATATAGACGTTTTTTTCTGAAAAAAAAAAATACCATTGAGTTTAAATAGTAGAAAATTAAATTCTCTCTTTGAGACGTATGAGATGAGCATTTTGGTTATGGTATGTGAAAACTTTAAATCTGAATTTGTTGAGAACTGTCTTATTTTTAATTTATATTAATTTTGTTCTAACACTTAATAGCTAACAACTCTAAACAGTTAAACAATATACGCTGGTAGTTATAATACAACTACTGGTACTGTTAATAAAGTAATAGAATAATAAGTAATACTAAGTTGTTATGCATTATTAATTTTCTATAAGTACAAATCCTAAAACTTCACTACAAGAGGGTTTTATAATTACTTATAATTACAGAGCAGAAATGTAAGTTTTTGCTTTTACACCTTTGCCTTAAGTGTAATGTTTAATATTTACTCATAATATAAGTAATACTTAGACTAATATTAGTGTTAGTTATTCTATCCTGTTGATTAGTCCATCATGAATTTCAGATAAGAAGTATACAAAAATAATATTTTATTTTAATATATTTCATCTACCACAAGGATTTGTTAAAGAACCATTATGTTTAATACCAGAACTCTTAAGCTGTGCTTGACAATGACAGAAGACAAATTATATCTATTTAATATGCTGTTTACAGGCAGTACAAAATATTTAATGTTACGGCCTAATATTTGTGAATAAAAATCGTGCTAGACTGTGTTAATTTCTATGAAAAAGTTTCAGCATATTTACTCCATTTATGAAACACATAATTTATTAAAACTTAACTTTCCAGATGCCTTGTTGTTGAACAGTCAACATGGTAACAAGTGGCAAAAGAATCGTGCCTCATAAATCTTTTGACCTTCAAATATGTTATTGATTTTGCTGATGAGGGTAAAGGTATGGGTTTGTTAAACGTGGATTTTTGGAAAGCTTTTTACAAGGTGCTACAATGAAGACCATAAAATAAAACGTCCTGTGTGGGTGGGGTGGGGGGAACTCAGCTCAGTGGATTAATAAGCGAGAAGAAAAGTGTCTTAAATAATTTTCATCAGATTAGACTGGAGTTGTAAGTAGATTACCTCAGGGTTCTGTGCTGGGACGTCATTATTTATGGGGCACACATTAATGATAATGATAAGAAATCCTCACGTTTTCTAATGATATTAGGGTACAAGCCCACAGAAGGATATTTGGACAGTTAAGAGACGTTTCATTGCATCATGTCCTCTGTCACCTAAAGCCTATGTGCACGATAATAACCACCCTATTAAAAGAACACAAATTACGAGATATAACTTCATGGCATTTATTGTTATGCCTCAAATGAAACATTTTTCTCCACTTAATGGTTGTCCCCTTTAAAGTTTTGGGTGTAGTCAGTTGTAAGGAAATAGTGATGTTTTATAAGGGATTTGGATAATTTGGGAAGTTGGCCAGATGAATGAGGTTTTATCTTCGTTAACTTCAAGGTAATGCATATGTGTTAAGTTAAACTATGATTATCACTCTGATGGAAGTTAATTTGGTCTTTTCAAGAAAGAAGAGGATTCTAATGTTCTGGTCTATCAGCCTGTCTAGTGGGTTACTGCCAATGTGAAGCAAACAGGGGCTGTACATACAGGAATATTGAATTTTAGTTAAAAAGATTATGATACCTGTATACAGGTCTCTGGTTAGGCCTCATTTAGAATACTGTGTTCAGTCATGGGTTCTGTATCTTTAAAAAAGGACTTAGAGTTGTTAGAAGGTATTAAAAGCGTAGTTTAATGGTAATAACAGAACAGTATGTTTATTAATCTGTTACTTTATTTGACTTTAATTTTTCTAATTGATGTTGATTGGTAACTGTGTTAATTACCCAGCTCTGTTCACTGTATTTTTATTGGCATTCTGGTTGTCCACATTGATTGGTTGGTTGATAACCATTCACAGCGTGTGAATGTATGTTGGTAATTTATTTTCCTGGAACAGGTTTCAGTTTTGTTTCTGCATAAAGCTGATAAATCTGTTTAAAGAAACTACTGATGAACATTTGGACTATCAGGAGTTGATGACTGATCAGATGTCTATTTCATGAGATAGTTTAGTGTTGAAGATACTTCTGATGGGTCAGAATAGACCTTTGGTATCTTGTTATAACTAATATATATATATATATATACAGTATGCCTAAGTACATGTAAAAATATGTACATGCAAGTATATTTGAGATACAAGGCTAGTAAAGAAAATGGCATTTCAGATTTAAAACACAAAAGTTAGTAAATCAAAGGATCTAATAGGCCTAATATTTGTCATTGTACTCAGCCATATCAAAAATCTCCAGTAAGTTTGTAAAACATGCAAAATGTATTGTACTTTGAGTTCTAGTAAAAGTTGTTTAGAAGTAAGAAGATGGTATTCCTTTGTTTTTTGTTAATTATTGTTATGTTCAGACTGGATTACCTCTTTCTTTGTTGTTGTATACATGGGCCTGGTATGGCTAGGTAGATAAGGCACTTGACTCGTAACCTGTGGGTTGCAGGTTCAAATCCCATCACAACAAACATGCTCACCTTTTCAGCCATGGGGGAATTATGATGTGATGGTCAATCCCACTATTTGTTGGTAAAAGAGTAGCCCAAGAGTTGGCGGTGGGTGGTGATGACTAGCTGCCTTCCCTCTAGTCTTACACTGCTAAATTAGGGACGGCTAGAGCAGATAACCCTCGAGTAGCTTTGTGTGAAATTCAAAAACAAAACAAAAAACTTGTTGCATAGGTAAACTTTCTCTTCAGTTTGATTGTACATAAATGCTAGTGCATATCCTAGCTACATACAATATGCTTGAAACTAGGGGTGAAATTCTCAAATATATAGGTGAGTAGCTGAGTGAAGTGGACCTGTTCTTGAAAAAGAAATAAAAAATCTACATATGAGCACAAAAAAAAAACATCTTGAGTGTTGGTTAATAAATGTGTAATGTTTTCTGACAGAACTGTGTAATGCATGTGTATCTATAAAAATACCTCAAGTAGTATCACTTTAATACCTTAAGTTCTGGTACTTGGTATTGGTAAGTACCAGGAGAATTTCATTCCTACTGGAAACTCCATCAGAAGTGTTTGAGCTATAATTCAGAGAGTCTGGTAGTGTTGTATTATCAAACATATTTTTGTGATTAATTTTTAAATCTAGCGTTCTTTTTCTTGTTTTCTGTAATTTCAGAGTTGCAGAAATATTCCAAAACATGCCACATTTTAACATACTATGTATTTCTTAAGCTGTTTCCAGAGGGCTTTAATAGAAATTTGTGTTAAAAAGGTTTAGAGATGTGTTTTTATGCCATCAGATAAGAGTGAATTTATGAAAACAAATGTATAAAGTTTTCAGTGTAGGCTTAAATGCCTTCAGTAAATAGTGTTAATGTAGTAACTTATTGTTTTCTATTTCTTTTTAATATACCATTAAAAAATTAATTTCTTTGTACCTGAAACATGAGTGCTAAGTTTTGTTTAAGATGCAGAGAGATATTTAAGTTTTGTTCTTATTTGGTATTTTTTTATTTTAATCCAAGATGCACATCTGTTGTCATGAGTAGTTAGCAGCACATTTTACTTTCCAGACATGTAAATGTTTACATGTTTCAATCAGGATAAACATTTTTAAAGCATATATTGTGTAATCTTCAAAACACATGATACGTTTGCATACAGTGGATTTGAGTAAAAAAACAAATTTTGTTATAATGTAAGGAGGGAAGTCTACCCTTGCCTCTGGAACCTTCTCCTTCTACTGCCGATGACAATACAAGTAGGCTGTGGGTTGGAAATCTAGACAGCAGAATTTCTGAGTAAGCTTTTAATTAAAATGTTATTCATGAGGCTTAGAAATTTGAAAGGTTTTCTTATTAGGAATGCAACTGATTATTTACTGTTTATTTATAGAAATGTTTCAGATGTTTCATGAAATATTGAGTATGTTTTGAAACAATGTGTCTTAATTCAGTTTAATTTCAGTAAAACACTTAACTGTGACTAATATAGTTCTGTTGTTAAATTTTTAATGGTACTTCTCAGAACAGTAGATGCAAACTTTAATTTTGGTGTTTCAAATACAAAATTGTATATATAAATACACCTACACATTTGGACACGGGAATGGGATAGTGTGCGGATGCACTGCCGAGATGAGTATCAAACCCTCAATCAATGATTTTATGTGTTGAAATAACTTAATCTCGTTCAATGAGTGGTTCTGTGCCAAATGTACTCCCAGATTCCTTGTAGAAGATACAATATGGATACTCTATGGAACTTTCACCTTTTATGATATTTAGCACCCATGTTTCAAAATCGTTTTCTCAATTATGTGAATATACATGTACACGTTTTCTTCAAATACACAGAAGAGTAGAATGAAAAGTTAACTTGGTTTTGGTAAGCCTCAGTTCAAACAAGTATAAGAAAAAAATTGGTTTACTTCTAAATGTGTCAATAACAAATAAAAATTATCTTTCATTTTAAAATACTCATCTGTAATATAAGAATACAGGGTCAGAATTGTAATTATAATTCTTTTTATTACAAAAGAGAAAATGTTAATGAAATCTGGTGTTAAAATCTAATACAATGTTGGGTTAATAACATTTAAAATGTTAAGTTTTGTAATTCTGACAGTATTTCACTTATTCGAAAATAAAGCACAAGTTATTTGATTAGTGTGAAGTATACTTGATTTGTGTTGTGATAATTTAAATTTTTTATTATTGTTGTGAAAGAATGAATGGTTAGAAAAGTATTTGGCCAGTTTGATTTTGTTGTAAATGTATATATATATAGATGTGGAATGCTGTGGGCTTGAGAACCCACATCTCGCTCTTCTAATTTCTGAATTTCTTATGTGAGACTAGCAAACTGGAGGTTGAGACTGATAGACAGTGTATCCCCACTGCAATGTGGGTCCTATTTCTTCAGTCGCCTCCAAAACCTAGGATACATTTTATAGTCCCACATTGTAGCTTATTCTAGGGATCTTTTTTTCAAAAAAAATATGCACTGTATTTTGTTTAATTTTAATGTGTTTTGTTTATGGCTTAAATATTTATGGTTATGATATATAAAATGTTTTCTTTTTTGTTCTGGTTAGCTGTGATGTTATATTATTGCATATAATAAATATTATTTACTCTTTCCTACTCTCTTGTTTTATAGATATCACATGATTAAAACTCTTCAGAAATATGGAAAAGTAAAAAAGTTTGATTTCCTTTTTCATAAATCTGGGCCTCAAAAAGGAATGCCACGAGGTTATTGCTTTGTTACATATGAAAGAAAACAACAAGCTGAATGTGCTTTACAGGCCCTGGATGGGAAAATTGCCTTGTCCCAAAAACTCAGCGTGAAATGGGCTCACAATGCTCCAAATGTAAGCAATTTCTATCTATTATAACCTTGTAAAAGTTTCATGTAATATTTTTGTAAACACTTGTGAAGTTAATTTTTAATGTGAAAGGGTAGCCAAAACAAATACCTAGTTGTCTTGTATATTTAAGACATTAATGGCTTATACTTAAGTCTTGTGTGAGAAGTTTGTGATATAACATTAGTTGGTTGTTTTCATATTGTATAGGTATTTATTTTTAGTGAATGTCGCACTACATACAGGGTCAAGCTACTTTCTGATCATCTAACCAGTATCAACCGTGAAATTAAAATATTAAGAAATGAACAAAACAAGCCCTTATTATTCAGCTTTCTCTTAAACTTACTATTTCCACTGCATCTGAAGGCAATCCATTCCAAAGGACATCTACCTTGTTAAAAAAACACAACAGAAAACTGTCTTATGTGAAGATTAGTGCACTACTCTGTAAAAAACATCACAAAGCTGAAATTGATCCAAATTTTTAATAAAATGGTCATTAAAACAAATAAAATGGAAATGTCAGTGATGTTGAGAAAACCCACTTGTAGAGAAAAATATTTATGTAAAAACGGCTCGTTTGGGTTGAGAAAATATTTTATGTAGAGGAGCGAACAACGTTTCGACCTTCTACGGTCATCGTCAGGTTCACAAAGAAAGAAAGAGGTAACTGACCGGAAGCTGACCACACGTTTGGGTGGGGTTGTGTAACTGAGTATCGGAATGTAACCGGTCAGTTACTTACACTGAAAAACTTTTAGGAATGCAAGTACTAGTGAATGTGAAATGTAAGTCATAATTTCTTAAGCACCTGGGAATTTGACACAAAATCCAAAACCTAAATAAAATGTCAGTATTTTTGATAGCTTACGTAAAATAAACCAAAATATTCTGTCTTGTAGATGTGTAATGGTATTATATTTTTTGTTATTTTCATCAGCTTAGCAATAATTACCTGAAGAAGCATAACGTCTGTATGTAACATAACCATGTTTAACCTTTCTTTACAGCACTATGAAGTTTCTACTCATCCAAAACCACCTGTCCACCTTCCTGGTACTTTGAAAGAAGAGGTGAAAAAAACTAAAAGGTGAATTTTGCAAAAATTCATAATCAGTAGAAACCATTGTTTGTAGCATGTTGTCGGTGGTTTTTCATCAACATTTTAGAATGAGAAGTTTAACTTCTAAGAAACAGAGTGACTTTAATTTAGAAGGAAATTTCTATTGTTAGAGTAAGAGAAGAAACTTAAAATAAAACTACTGGTTAATAATTTATTAAAGATGATTCTATATTTGTAAATATTTTTTTTTACTTAAAAGATTAAATTTTTTTTAAAAATCTTTGGTTATATATTTCTCTCATTAGACCCAACATCAGTTAAAAATATGACTAATGAATAAGATATCTAATTTAGGAATTGGAAAACAATTATATTTGTTGAAGTTTCTTGCTTTTCTTTAAGAAAATGCTAGACACAGTAGGATTTCTTAAATAGACCTTTTAATTTTCTTATTTCCTGCTTAGGTGTATCTGTTTAAGGAATGTATGTTCTATGTTATGTATGAAGTCAAAGATCTTCATTCACATAAAATATTAGGATTATCTTGGTATGTAACATATAATTTTGTAATCAGAAACATACTTGGTTTTTCATGAGCTTGTGAAGAGTTTTTCTTAAACTTTTGAATATTCTTACCGTTGTATTTCTAAAGTTTTGTCTTTTAAATGAGAAATAAGTTTATTGTACGTATTAATACTGTAAGATTCAAATAGTTGTTTTGTAGTATAAGGTCTTACACTGCCACGGCTGTGTGTGTGTTCTCTTCTAGAGCACTGCTGTGGTAGTTTAGAACTTTGTATTGCTACGAAAAGTGTGTTTACGTTTATATTTCCTAAAGTCCACCAGTTTCAGTAATATTCAAATGTTTTACTGTGTTTTTTATTGTGTGTATATAAAAATAAATAAAAACTTTACCAGAAGACAAAAGTTATTCCAGAGGAAGTTAGGCTACACAAGGATGTATATTTGTTAAACTGAAGAACCAAACAGTGTTTACGAATGTTTCATGGGCGTTGATACAAGCTGTCGACAGTATTGACCACGAAAAGTTAACACAGATCTTGCAGTAGACTGAGGTAGATCAATCAGATATTTAAAATCTGAAGTCAGGAAGTAACAGCTGAAACTGATGAACTGAGTAGTTGGTTTTAGGTAAGAGAGGTGTATGACATGGATTTCTATTGTCTCAATATTATGTCATTTGTTTGCAGAGTTTGTAATGGAAAAGGTAATCGGTAATCAGTTTCTTGGATCTAGGTTATGGTCAACAGTACATGTAACATAAAAAAAATTAGTTACTTCAGAAGCTTTGTTGATAAATTGAGGAATAACAATAAATGTCAACATTACCAATATAGTGGTGAGTTTATGATCTGAGGAATCTCCTAGAATATTCATCAAAGTTGGAAGGTAAACAGTAGAAGAGCTTACTTCAGGATAAAGGTGATGGCAAGTGTGTAAGAAATGACTAAATGATAGATAGTTTTGTTTTTATATCAAGAATAACTCGGTAAGGATTTTTTTAACCAGAACTAAATAAAAAGCTACTGAAATGTTACATTTGGTCATTACTACTTTCTGGGATTGGAAAGTGGTGCCATCTGCAGAAATAAAATGAAAGTTGGAAGAATTTAAATGTGGTGACATAGAATGAACGGTGAAGTATCAGCTACATAGAAAGAAAATTATTGAGGTCTTGAAATATGCATGTGTATGTACACACACACACACACACAGGCAACAGAAAATGCACTACTTTGGGCATGTGATTACATCTGAGGATATTGGCTCAATATTGGAGAACGGACTGTAGATGAGAACCTTGAATTATGAAAGTTAGTTTAGTGTAGACAGTATAGAATGCAGAACCATGGTTGTAATTGGGGGGAACATTACAACCAACTGAAAAGTAAACATTAATCTAACTTTGAGCGAATTGTTTATCCGTAAACCTAGGGGTGAAAGAGTTAACTTGTAAAATGCAGTCGTTATTTTATGTGTATAAATAATTTTTATCACTTAAGACCGAAGTAAATTATTTTAGCTGTGGAAACATAACTTCCACTACATCAGCATATGGATTTTTAATACATGCTTTGATCTTTCAGCATTAAAAATCAAATCAGTGCCATAGAAGCCAAATTAAAATCCATGGAGAAGGAGAAAGAACTGGAGTTGGAGAGCTGTTTAATCCGAAACTCGGTTATTGGTTCTTCAACTAGAACTCTTCGAGAAAATAGTGTTCCAGATAAACAACGTAAGCCTTACACAAGGTCAACTTCGCACAGAAATTCTTCTTTCAAGAGGAGGTGAAATAATATACATAAAATAACTCCCACTTGTATATAAAGCTCATTGTCTGCTTAATTGGAAATATTCTGTCTCCTAAATGGGTGGTTCTATGTGGAACGTTACTGAAATTAAGGTTAAATATGTTCGGTACCACATTTTAACAAGAAAGAATCATTATGTAAGTACCACATTTTTCAGTGTATGATACTAGCAATACCTTACAGTGTCTAGATTGTTCTCTCTCTACTGGAAGTGAATATTTTGTGGGTGTTAGTGTGTTAGAAGGTTTGTTTGCTAGTTTTGCTGATACAATAGCTATATAGTTTTTAACCTTGAGTAAGTTGTAAGTGTGCATTATTTAACTTCTACATGCTGAACCACTTAGTAGAATAGCTATACAGCTGTTTTTTAACCATGGTTAATTTGTGTGTATTGTGTAACTTCGTGTTGACACACCTAGAATAGCTGTACGGTTACTTTTTAACCATGGTTAATTTGTAAGTGTGTATTAATTAACTTCTACATGCTGAACCACTTAGTAGAATAGCTATACAGCTGTTTTTTAACCATGGTTAATTTGTGTGTATTGTGTAACCGTGTTGACACACCTAGAATAGCTGTACGGTTACTTTTTAACCATGGTTAATTTGTAAGTGTGTATTAATTAACTTCTACATGCTGAACCACTTAGTAGAATAGCTATACAGCTGTTTTTTAACCATGGTTAATTTGTGTGTATTGTGTAACTTCGTGTTGACACACCTAAAATAGCTGTACGGTTACTTTTTAACCATGGTTAATTTGTAAGTGTGTATTAATTAACTTCTACATGCTGAACCACTTAGTAGAATAGCTATACAGCTGTTTTTTAACCATGGTTAATTTGTGTGTATTGTGTAACTTCGTGTTGACACACCTAGAATAGCTATACAGCTGGTTTTTAACCATGGTTAATTTGTAAGTGTGTATTAAGTAACTTCTACATGCTGAACCACTTAGTAGAATAGCTATACAGCTGTTTTTTAACCATGGTTAATTTGTGTGTATTGTGTAACTTATTGATAAATCAAGTATGTAATAATGTTTTAATGGTCTTACCTAATTCACCACAAAAACAGACATTACATACATCAAGAAGTTACACAATACAGTTATTGATTAACCATGGTTAAAAAGACTTAAAACATAAATCCAGCTATCTGAAAAAGTTGATTAAAGCAACAGAGAAATTGGTTTGACCTCAGTAAACTTGCAGACTGTAAAAAATAATACATGAATCTTGCAGAGTACGTGTATGTTCACAGAGAAAAATAGAAGTCACCTGGGAAAGTAAGTCTAACTCTGTCTTATGTTTTTTCTCTATCATTTCATTTATGTAATATTTTCTGGTTCTAATATCTTCATGTATTCTGTGAACTAAATCTTCTGACATTGTATGTTAAAATGTTTTTAACCAACTTTGAAGAGACTGCACTAGAAAATACTGAAGGGTTTACTGTGTCATAATTCGGTGTTGTGTCAATAGGTTTTCTTATACTCAACACTTTAGCTTATAGCTGGAGAAGTACGGAGAGCAGAAGGTTGGACACAGTTACAGTGGCTTGTATATGTTCTGGTTTAAAAAAAAATATTTAGTTTGAGTTTTTCATCTCATTTTAATCAGTTTTCAAAGATTTAGTCATTAATTTATAAAACAAAATAAACGACATTAAATTTCCAATGGCATAGCATTTTTCTAAGAAACAATTGCCAACTGAGCCTCACCGTTCTAATATAGTGAAGAGAGGCCAATCGACAGATTTTAATTGTTTCTTACAGCTAATGAACTGTATTGTCATTCGTCTTCATTATACAGGTGTCAACCATTATAATCAGTATTTATTTTTTCATTTATTTAATGTTTGGTTGTATTAAGTAGTGTTACTAAAAACTTGTATAAAGCTATATCCAAGCTCTGTTTATATCGTATGAGTTTAATATTAGCTTGCAATGAATGTCGTAAACTAACGAACTGCAGAGGAAAAACGCCACAATTACAAATATATTTCATAATTTTCCTAATGATGTCAATATTTTTAAAGGAAAACAAGAGACGTAATCTGATTTTAAAAAATGTAGCTTGTGATTTGGCATTTATGTACAGTATTACATAAGTTAACAGAGTTCAAGTTTTTAAAATTCTTATTTTCTTACATTCATGTAATTTTGTTCTGTTATATTCTTAATGTTCTAGACCTGAAGATATAATAACCCTGTATATCACATGTTAAAATACATTTGATTTATTTTAGGTGCCCTAAGTTTTATCAACCAGAAATACACCTCAGTTGTTAGTTTTTCTGTCAAATTAATGAAATTATAGCAGGTATATCTGGTGCATCATAAAACTGTTTACGACTGAAGTTGACCATGGCTTTCTAATGGATATCTCAACTTTACATCCAGTGACATTTGTTTTTGCATGTTAACTTTCTTACGTGTGTGTTTAAATGTAGTTTGATTGCGTCCTTTTTTTTTTTCACGGAAACTCAGTCTGTCAATATTTGAAGCTAATTAACTAGCAAAGAAAATCTTCAAGCAACCAATCGTGTATGTGTAACCTCATGTACAAAACAAATGTGTCATTGCTTGATTCTAATAAAAGTCTTACTTTATGGCCGTGCGTATCATTGTCAGTTTGGGTTATTTTATTTTTACAGTGTTTCACAATATAAGACAATACTTTTTACACTCAAAACAGTGTGTGATTTACCTATTGTTGTGTATACACAGGTTCAAAGGTGAGTTCCAGTAGGAATTTTACAGTTAATAGTTAATACAGTTAATAACTTAACCAAAACTGTAACTATTTTTTTGACCCAGCATGGCCAGGTGGTTAAGGCACTCGACTCATAATATGAGAGTCGTGGGTTCTAGTTGGTGGTAGATGGTGGTGACTAGTTAGCTGCCTTCCCTCTAGCCCTACACTGCTGAATTAGGGTTACCTAGTGCAGATGGCCCTCGTGTAGCTTTGTGCGAAATTCAAACCAAACAAAACAAATCAATCTTTTTTTTTTATCGTTGTAGATCTGACGCCACCTAGTGTGTTACAATAAAAATGTTATTTTTTGATTCTTCATAACAAGTTTTGTCTAACATGCTAGCTGCAGTTAATTAAGACATTTTTTTTAATTTGAAATATGTTGAATATTACATTTCTGTAATGTACACTGATTTTGTAATCATTTTTTATAGTAGATCACTATATCTTAAGGTTTATTATTGTTTTTGTTATAGAAAAGAACTTGAACTGTTACGAAAATTTTGTAATATTATTTATTACGTATTTGCAACCAAAGTTATGCTGTATTGAGCTGTCTTTTATTGTTTGTAGAGCATAAAAAACACATGTATGGTTGTGTTGATTAATCCCAGAGGGCATATTAGCACAGTATAAAAATAACTTCTAAGAATTTCTTTACAGAAATAATATTCTAAACTTACTTGCCAATAGAGGTAGTCCTTTACATCAAACCTCAAAGAAATGAATTTAATTTGAAAAAAACAAACAAACATGGTTACCTTGTGTACTAGCAAATAAGAGTGTATGTATGTTTTTCTGGCTTAGCTGTATGACAGTGTTATGAACAGATCACTATGAACAGATGAGAAATTCTGAGCCACCATATTAAAACAGTTACTGTTATACAATACAGAACAATTATAACTGTTATCAACATTTTTACACTGGTGTGAAAATATGAGTACACGTGTATTATCTTTCTACAGACAAGGCCCCAGCCTGGCCAGGTGGTTAGGACACTCGATTTGCAATCTCAGAGTAGCAGGTTCAAATCTCGGGCCACACCAAACATGCTCGCCCTTTCAGCCATGGGGGTGTTATAATGTGATGATCAATCCCACTATTCGTTGGTAAAAGAGTAGCCCAAGAGTTGGCGGTGGGTGGTGATGACTAGCTGCCTTCCCTCTAGTCTTACACTAAATTAGAGACGGATAGTGCAGACAGCTCTCAAGTAGCTTTGTGTGAAATTCCAAAACACAAACACACTATAGTCAAGTACACACTACTGGTCGCGTCTCGAAGATGCAAGCACTTTTAGCTATAAAGTGACGGTTAGATCTCCTATTTATTCAACAACAACAACAAAGGGTTAGGGATAATGTTTATTAGCTGTCTAACTAGAGACAGCTATGTGCAGACAGTCAGTTGTTTAGCTTTGCTGAAATGAATCCCAGAATCAAACAGCTCCTGTTGCTTGTTTGTGAATTTAATTTCCTATACCATGTCAAGGTTGGTACAAGGCTATCCAAACCCTTTTGTTTAGCCAATTTCATGTAACATGTCAAGGTTGGTACAAGGTTATCCAAACCCTTTTCTTTAGGCATTTTCCTAAACCATCACATGGTTGGTACAAGGCTATCCAAACCCTTTTGTTTAGCCAGTTTCCTATACCATGACATGGTTGGTACAAGGCTATCCAAACCCTTTTGTTTAGCCAGTTTCCTATACCATGACATGGTTGGTACAAGGCTATCCAAACCCTTTTGTTTAGTCAGTTTTGTCTAACATGACATGGTTGGTACAAGGCTATCCAAATTCTTTTGTTTAGCCAGTTTCATGTAACATGTCAAGGTTGGTACAAGGTTATCCAAACCCATTTGTTTAGCCAGTTTCCTATACCATGACATGGTTGGTACAAGGCTATCCAAACCCTTTTGTTTACCCAGTTTCATGTAACATGACAAGGTTGGTACAAGGATATTCCAAAACCCTTGACAAAGTCCAAGTAGCAAGAGAATCGTAAGAAATTGCAGTAAAGTAGTTGAATAATGATGAATGAACAACAAAAATGTCACTGTTTTCCCGAAAACAGCCAATAGTAATGCAACAAAAGTAATTTACTAAACGTGCTATGAGATAAACAGGTGAGTAATTACATTAATATTGTCATTACCAAACGTGTTCATTATTACATTTAAAAGTTTAAGAAATTGAGGCATAGACGTGAGAGCTTTGGGTACGTAGAGAACTAACCTTTTTTTTTTTTTCCGACAACCGATGTACGACTTATTATAGGTCTCTTTTTTCAAGGTCACTGTACACCAAATTGATCCACATTTCTTTGTTTTTCTATACCAGTAGATCTTCTGGAAGTTCACTGTTCTCCAGTTTGATCCATCTTCATTTGTCTTCCTATACCATTACTCCTATACATTATAAAGTTCGGGTTTCTATCCCCTTGGCGAACAAGTACGGATACCCTGTAGTGTAGTTTTGTGGTTAAAGACCAAATATGTTCAAAATATGAAAGGTGGACACTAATTGCTTTTTTTTTTTTTTATCTTATAAATATAATGCTTCGTTTCTTACATCTAGACACTTTAAACCGAAAACTGATATATCATTTCGAATCTTATAAAGGTATCGACAATCATTAAGCTTAAATTTGGGTTAGTTAAGAGATTAAGTTAATCAGCTGAATAAATCAGAAATAGCATTAATTTATATAATTAATTTTTGATGAATACTGCATTTTTCGTACATGACTCCTTTTCTTTCTTTAGAATAAATGGTGCTCTTGGTAGATACTGAAAGTGAAAATTCTCGTTTGTGTGCGGCAAAAGATGTTGCAGAATTAAATATTACATTTATCAGTATTTAAATATGTCGATTTCTTGTAGATGGCGCCACGAACAACTAAAATCGATTCGTAGGTGTAAAAGTTTATACAAACATTATTTTTTTAAAATAAAACTATCGAATCAAAAGTGTCTTTAAATTATGTGATGTACTTTTTTGTGTGTGATTTTGAAGGCTTTATTATTCGAAAAGAACTGCGTGAACGAAATTCGGTTATAGATGTTTCAAGTTTTAAAAAATTATTTAGAAAGTAAGTAATATGATGATACAGTAAAACCTGTGGCCTGGCATGGCCAAGCGCGTAAGGCGTGCGACTCGTAATCCGAGGGTCGCGTCGCGCTAAACATGCTCGCCCTCCCAGCCGTGGGGGCGTATAATGTGGCGGTCAATCCCACTATTCGTTGGTAAAAGAGTAGACCAAGAGTTGGCGATGGGTGGTGATGACTAGCTGCCTTCCCTCTAGTCTTACACTGCTAAATTAGGGACGGCTAGCACAGGTAGCCCTCGAGTAGCTTTGTGCGAAATTCCAAAACAAACAAAAGTAAAACCTGCTTAAGGCAGAATCGCACCGGACCGAGTAAAATTTCCGGCTGAAGCAGGTTTTCCGGCTTAGACAGTGAACATGCATTTCCTTAGTTATATATAATGTTCTAGCAGAACCTTATACTTCCTTGACTTGTAAGACGTTTGTGAATAAAGTTATTATACTGTTTCCGCTATGTTTATTAGAATAAGAACAAAAATAATCATTTAAAATATACACAAGTACACAAAATCTTAAATTTATTTAAAGAAAGTGTCCAGTTTCAACTGTTTCGTTGTTTCAATGGATTTTCTCATGTGGTTAAAAGAGAACACCAATTCTCGGCCTCTTCATGAAGTTCATTTTCCCCCCTTCATTTTTGCATACAAGTTGATAACGTTTATATAACTTCACACTTGTGATGAAGTAGGAATTTCTATTTCCTCACTATCTTTTCCATTTTGTTCATCTTTTGAATCTCTCACACTGTTAACATCTTGAGATTCTATTATAGATTTTAAATTAATTTCATTAGTTTCTGTTAAAAACATTCTTGTGAACGTTCACAAAACTTTCCACGTTCACAGAATCATCTGAATCAATCTTCTCCATTAGTTTGGATTTCACTACAATTGTCATAACAAACAACTTCTCCACAATCTCTGCCATTATCGAGAATAAATCCACAGTTTCGAAAGCACTTTATTACACCTTTGATTGAATGACTTAAAAATGTAATGACATCTATCACGTCAATTTTCATGGTCATTTCAGATGTTCTCTTAAAGTCCATGTTTACAATAATATGCTAAAGCATCAGTTTTCTGTATTTCAATTTTATACACTGTATAATTCCATTATCTATTGGCTGTAGAACTAATGTTGTACATGGGTGACAAGTTGTATTATCTAGGAAAAGTAGAATATTCATATTTTCTTGTTTCATTCTTTTGTTTAATTTGTTAAAAAAAATTCCTTTAATATAACACTTGTCATCCACACTTTATTATTCACTTTCCATTCTACAGGAAGCTGATTCTTCCTTAAATTTTTAAAACAGCGCGGATTTTCACTTTTACCCATGGTAATTTTTTTTTAAATTTTAAAATGAAGGAAGATAGGAATTTATTTTCCTCGTGAGAATTATTTAAAGAGTAGAATTTTTCACTTAAAAGACATATATTTCTACAAATTATGAATCTAATTTAACTATAAAAATAATGACGGCAGTAAAAAGAACAGAATATATTTAACCAATACTTACTGTAACAAAATGTCCGAGAATTTATTAATATTTAAACAAATTATCAATTAAATAAGAATTTATTGATATTTATAGAAATTATTAATTAAACAAGAATTTATTGATATTTATAGAAATTATTAATTAAACAAGAATTTATTAATAAGAAATTAATTAATAATCAAAAACATTATTGTGTACACATGTGCTATCTTTTGTCTAAGATAACTGTCTGGTTACATGTATTGTGTATTGTGTACACATGTGCAATCTTTCTTCTAAGATAACTATCTGGTTACATGTATTGTGTACACATGTGCTATCTTTTGTCTAAGATAACTGTCTGGTTACATGTATTGTGTATTGTGTACACATGTGCTATCTTTATTCTAAGATAACTATCTGGTTACATGTATTGTGTACACATGTGCTATCTTTATTCTAAGATAACTATCTGGTTACATGTATTGTGTACACATGTGCTATCTTTCTTCTAAGATAACTATCTGGTTACATGTATTGTGTACACATGTGCTATCTTTCTTCTAAGATAACTATCTGGTTACATGTATTGTGTACACATGTGCTATCTTTATTCTAAGATAACTATCTGGTTACATGTATTGTGTACACATGTGCTATCTTTATTCTAAGAAAACTATCTGGTTACATGTATTGTGTACACATGTGCTATCTTTATTCTAAGATAACTATCTGGTTACATGTATTGTGTATCCATGTGCTATCTTTATTCTAAGATAACTATCTGGTTACATGTGTTGTGTAACCATGTGCTATCTTTCTTCTAAGATAACTATCTGGTTACATGTATTGTGTATCCATGTGCTATCTTTATTCTAAGATAACTATCTGGTTACATGTATTGTGTATCCATGTGCTATCTTTATTCTAAGATAACTATCTGGTTACATGTATTGTGTACTCATGTGCTATCTTTATTCTAAGATAACTATCTGGTTACATGTATTGTGTACACATGTGCTATCTTTATTCTAAGATAACTATCTGGTTACATGTATTGTGTATTGTGTACACATGTGCAATCTTTCTTCTAAGATAACTATCTGGTTACATGTGTTGTGTAACCATGTGCTATCTTTCTTCTAAGATAACTATCTGGTTACATGTATTGTGTACACAAGTGCTATCTTTATTCTAAGATAACTATCTGGTTACATGTATTGTGTATCCATGTGCTATCTTTCTTCTAAGATAACTATCTGGTTACATGTATTGTATATCCATGTGCTATCTTTCTTCTAAGATAACTATCTGGTTACATGTATTGTGTATCCATGTGCTATCTTTATTCTAAGATAACTATCTGGTTACATGTATTGTGTATCCATGTGCTATCTTTATTCTAAGATAACTATCTGGTTACATGTATTGTGTATCCATGTGCTATCTTTATTCTAAGATAACTATCTGGTTACATGTATTGTGTACACATGTACTATCTTTTGTCTAAGATAACTGTCTGGTTACATGTATTGTGTATTGTGTACACATGTGCTATCTTTATTCTAAGATAACTATCTGGTTACATGTATTGTGTATCCATGTGCTATCTTTCTTCTAAGATAACTATCTGGTTACATGTATTGTGTATCCATGTGCTATCTTTATTCTAAGATAACTATCTGGTTACATGTATTGTGTATCCATGTGCTATCTTTATTCTAAGATAACTATCTGGTTACATGTATTGTGTATCCATGTGCTATCTTTATTCTAAGATAACTATCTGGTTACATGTATTGTGTACACATGTACTATCTTTTGTCTAAGATAACTGTCTGGTTACATGTATTGTGTATTGTGTATCCATGTGCTATCTTTATTCTAAGATAACTATCTGGTTACATGTATTGTGTACACATGTGCTATCTTTTGTCTAAGATAACTGTCTGGTTACATGTATTGTGTATTGTGTACACATGTGCAATCTTTCTTCTAAGATAACTATCTGGTTACATGTATTGTGTACACATGTGCTATCTTTATTCTAAGATAACTATCTGGTTACATGTATTGTGTACACATGTGCTATCTTTATTCTAAGATAACTATCTGGTTACATGTATTGTGTACACATGTGCTATCTTTTGTCTAAGATAACTGTCTGGTTACATGTATTGTGTATTGTGTACACATGTGCAATCTTTATTCTAAGATAACTATCTGGTTACATGTATTGTGTATTGTGTACACATGTGCAATCTTTATTCTAAGATAACTATCTGGTTACATGTATTGTGTACACATGTACTATCTTTTGTCTAAGATAACTGTCTGGTTACATGTATTGTGTATTGTGTACACATGTGCTATCTTTATTCTAAGATAACTATCTGGTTACATGTATTGTGTACACATGTGCTATCTTTCTTCTAAGATAACTATCTGGTTACATGTATTGTGTATCCATGTGCTATCTTTATTCTAAGATAACTATCTGGTTACATGTATTGTGTACACATGTGCTATCTTTTGTCTAAGATAACTGTCTGGTTACATGTATTGTGTATTGTGTACACATGTGCAATCTTTATTCTAAGATAACTATCTGGTTACATGTATTGTGTACACATGTATTATCTTTTGTCTAAGATAACTGTCTGGTTACATGTATTGTGTATTGTGTACACATGTGCTATCTTTATTCTAAGATAACTATCTGGTTACATGTATTGTGTACACATGTGCTATCTTTCTTCTAAGATAACTATCTGGTTACATGTATTGTGTACACATGTGCTATCTTTCTTCTAAGATAACTATCTGGTTACATGTATTGTGTACACATGTGCTATCTTTTGTCTAAGATAACTGTCTGGTTACATGTATTGTGTATTGTGTACACATGTGCAATCTTTCTTCTAAGATAACTATCTGGTTACATGTATTGTGTACACATGTGCTATCTTTATTCTAAGATAACTATCTGGTTACATGTATTGTGTATCCATGTGTTATCTTTATTCTAAGATAACTATCTGGTTACATGTATTGTGTACACATGTGCTATCTTTTGTCTAAGATAACTGTCTGGTTACATGTATTGTGTATTGTGTACACATGTGCAATCTTTCTTCTAAGATAACTATCTGGTTACATGTATTGTGTACACATGTGCTATCTTTATTCTAAGATAACTATCTGGTTACATGTATTGTGTACACATGTGCTATCTTTATTCTAAGATAACTATCTGGTTACATGTATTGTGTACACATGTGCTATCTTTTGTCTAAGATAACTGTCTGGTTACATGTATTGTGTATTGTGTACACATGTGCAATCTTTCTTCTAAGATAACTATCTGGTTACATGTATTGTGTACACATGTGCTATCTTTATTCTAAGATAACTATCTGGTTACATGTATTGTGTACACATGTGCTATCTTTTTCTAAGATAACTATCTGGTTACATGTATTGTGTATTGTGTACACATGTGCTATCTTTATTCTAAGATAACTATCTGGTTACATGTATTGTGTACACATGTGCTATCTTTATTCTAAGATAACTATCTGGTTACATGTATTGTGTACACATGTGCTATCTTTCTTCTAAGATAACTATCTGGTTACATGTATTGTGTACATGTGCTATCTTTCTTCTAAGATAACTATCTGGTTACATGTATTGTGTACACATGTGCTATCTTTATTCTAAGATAACTATCTGGTTACATGTATTGTGTACACATGTGCTATCTTTATTCTAAGATAACTATCTGGTTACATGTATTGTGTACACATGTGCTATCTTTATTCTAAGATAACTATCTGGTTACATGTATTGTGTACACATGTGCTATCTTTTTCTAAGATAACTATCTGGTTACATGTATTGTGTACACATGTGCTATCTTTATTCTAAGATAACTATCTGGTTACATGTATTGTGTACACATGTGCTATCTTTATTCTAAGATAACTATCTGGTTACATGTATTGTGTATCCATGTGCTATCTTTATTCTAAGATAACTATCTGGTTACATGTATTGTGTACACATGTGCTATCTTTATTCTAAGATAACTATCTGGTTACATGTATTGTGTACACATGTGCTATCTTTTCTCTAAGATAACTATCTGGTTACATGTATTGTGTACACATGTGCTATCTTTATTCTAAGATAACTATCTGGTTACATGTATTGTGTACACATGTGCTATCTTTATTCTAAGATAACTATCTGGTTACATGTATTGTGTATCCATGTGCTATCTTTATTCTAAGATAACTATCTGGTTACATGTATTGTGTATCCATGTGCTATCTTTATTCTAAGATAACTATCTGGTTACATGTATTGTGTATCCATGTGCTATCTTTATTCTAAGATAACTATCTGGTTACATGTATTGTGTACTCATGTGCTATCTTTATTCTAAGATAACTATCTGGTTACATGTATTGTGTACACATGTGCTATCTTTATTCTAAGATAACTATCTGGTTACATGTATTGTGTACCCATGTGCTATCTTTATTCTAAGATAACTATCTGGTTACATGTATTGTGTACCCATGTGCTATCTTTATTCTAAGATAACTATCTGGTTACATGTATTGTGTACCCATGTGCTATCTTTCTTCTAAGATAACTATCTGGTTACATGTATTGTGTACGCATGTGCTATCTTTATTCTAAGATAACTATCTGGTTACATGTATGTGTACACATGTGCTATCTTTATTCTAAGATAACTATCTGGTTACATGTATTGTGTACACATGTGCTATCTTTATTCTAAGATAACTATCTGGTTACATGTATTGTGTACACATGTGCTATCTTTATTCTAAGATAACTATCTGGTTACATGTATTGTGTATCCATGTGCTATCTTTATTCTAAGATAACTATCTGGTTACATGTGTTGTGTAACCATGTGCTATCTTTCTTCTAAGATAACTATCTGGTTACATGTATTGTGTATCCATGTGCTATCTTTATTCTAAGATAACTATCTGGTTACATGTATTGTGTACACATGTGCTATCTTTATTCTAAGATAACTATCTGGTTACATGTATTGTGTACACATGTGCTATCTTTATTCTAAGATAACTATCTGGTTACATGTATTGTGTAACCATGTGCTATCTTTCTTCTAAGATAACTATCTGGTTACATGTATTGTGTACACATGTGCTATCTTTCTTTTAAGATAACTATCTGGTTACATGTATTGTGTACACAAGTGCTATCTTTATTCTAAGATAACTATCTGGTTACATGTATTGTGTACACATGTGCTATCTTTATTCTAAGATAACTATCTGGTTACATGTATTGTGTATTGTGTACACATGTGCAATCTTTCTTCTAAGATAACTATCTGGTTACATGTGTTGTGTAACCATGTGCTATCTTTCTTCTAAGATAACTATCTGGTTACATGTATTGTGTACACAAGTGCTATTTTTATTCTAAGATAACTATCTGGTTACATGTATTGTGTATCCATGTGCTATCTTTCTTCTAAGATAACTATCTGGTTACATGTATTGTGTATCCATGTGCTATCTTTCTTCTAAGATAACTATCTGGTTACATGTATTGTGTATCCATGTGCTATCTTTATTCTAAGATAACTATCTGGTTACATGTATTGTGTATCCATGTGCTATCTTTATTCTAAGATAACTATCTGGTTACATGTATTGTGTATCCATGTGCTATCTTTATTCTAAGATAACTATCTGGTTACATGTATTGTGTACACATGTACTATCTTTTGTCTAAGATAACTGTCTGGTTACATGTATTGTGTATTGTGTACACATGTGCTATCTTTCTTCTAAGATAACTATCTGGTTACATGTATTGTGTATCCATGTGCTATCTTTATTCTAAGATAACTATCTGGTTACATGTATTGTGTATCCATGTGCTATCTTTATTCTAAGATAACTATCTGGTTACATGTATTGTGTACACATGTACTATCTTTTGTCTAAGATAACTGTCTGGTTACATGTATTGTGTATTGTGTATCCATGTGCTATCTTTATTCTAAGATAACTATCTGGTTACATGTATTGTGTACACATGTGCTATCTTTATTCTAAGATAACTATCTGGTTACATGTATTGTGTACACATGTGCTATCTTTCTTCTAAGATAACTATCTGGTTACATGTATTGTGTATCCATGTGCTATCTTTATTCTAAGATAACTATCTGGTTACATGTATTGTGTACACATGTGCTATCTTTTGTCTAAGATAACTATCTGGTTACATGTATTGTGTATTGTGTACACATGTGCAATCTTTCTTCTAAGATAACTATCTGGTTACATGTATTGTGTACACATGTGCTATCTTTATTCTAAGATAACTATCTGGTTACATGTATTGTGTACACATGTGCTATCTTTATTCTAAGATAACTATCTGGTTACATGTATTGTGTACACATGTGCTATCTTTTGTCTAAGATAACTGTCTGGTTACATGTATTGTGTATTGTGTACACATGTGCAATCTTTATTCTAAGATAACTATCTGGTTACATGTATTGTGTACACATGTGCTATCTTTATTCTAAGATAACTATCTGGTTACATGTATTGTGTACACATGTATTATCTTTTGTCTAAGATAACTGTCTGGTAACATGTATTGTGTACACATGTGCTATCTTTTGTCTAAGATAACTGTCTGGTTACATGTATTGTGTATTGTGTACACATGTGCTATCTTTATTCTAAGATAACTATCTGGTTACATGTATTGTGTACACATGTGCTATCTTTATTCTAAGATAACTATCTGGTTACATGTATTGTGTACACATGTGCTATCTTTCTTCTAAGATAACTATCTGGTTACATGTATTGTGTACACATGTGCTATCTTTTATCTAAGATAACTGTCTGGTTACATGTATTGTGTATTGTGTACACATGTGCAATCTTTCTTCTAAGATAACTATCTGGTTACATGTATTGTGTACACATGTGCTATCTTTATTCTAAGATAACTATCTGGTTACATGTATTGTGTACACATGTGCTATCTTTTGTCTAAGATAACTATCTGGTTACATGTATTGTGTACACATGTGCTATCTTTCTTCTAAGATAACTATCTGGTTACATGTATTGTGTACACATGTGCTATCTTTCTTCTAAGATAACTATCTGGTTACATGTATTGTGTACACATGTGCTATCTTTATTCTAAGATAACTATCTGGTTACATGTATTGTGTACACATGTGCTATCTTTATTCTAAGATAACTATCTGGTTACATGTATTGTGTACACATGTGCTATCTTTATTCTAAGATAACTATCTGGTTACATGTATTGTGTACACATGTGCTATCTTTTGTCTAAGATAACTGTCTGGTTACATGTATTGTGTATTGTGTACACATGTGCAATCTTTATTCTAAGATAACTATCTGGTTACATGTATTGTGTACACATGTGCTATCTTTTCCCTAAGATAACTATCTGGTTACATGTATTGTGTACACATGTGCTATCTTTATTCTAAGATAACTATCTGGTTACATGTATTGTGTACACATGTGCTATCTTTCCCTAAGATAACTATCTGGTTACATGTATTGTGTACACATGTGCTATCTTTATTCTAAGATAACTATCTGGTTACATGTATTGTGTACACATGTGCTATCTTTATTCTAAGATAACTATCTGGTTACATGTATTGTGTACACATGTGCTATCTTTATTCTAAGATAACTATCTGGTTACATGTATTGTGTACACATGTGCTATCTTTTTCTAAGATAACTATCTGGTTACATGTATTGTGTACACATGTGCTATCTTTCTTCTAAGATAACTATCTGGTTACATGTATTGTGTACCCATGTGCTATCTTTATTCTAAGATAACTATCTGGTTACATGTATTGTGTACACATGTGCTATCTTTTGTCTAAGATAACTGTCTGGTTACATGTATTGTGTATTGTGTACACATGTGCTATCTTTATTCTAAGATAACTATCTGGTTACATGTATTGTGTACACATGTGCTATCTTTTTTCTAAGATAACTATCTGGTTACATGTATTGTGTACACATGTGCAATCTTTCTTCTAAGATAACTATCTGGTTACATGTATTGTGTACACATGTGCTATCTTTTGTCTAAGATAACTGTCTGGTTACATGTATTGTGTATTGTGTACACATGTGCAATCTTTATTCTAAGATAACTATCTGGTTACATGTATTGTGTACACATGTATTATCTTTTGTCTAAGATAACTGTCTGGTAACATGTATTGTGTACACATGTGCTATCTTTTGTCTAAGATAACTGTCTGGTTACATGTATTGTGTATTGTGTACACATGTGCTATCTTTATTCTAAGATAACTATCTGGTTACATGTATTGTGTACACATGTGCTATCTTTATTCTAAGATAACTATCTGGTTACATGTATTGTGTACACATGTGCTATCTTTCTTCTAAGATAACTATCTGGTTACATGTATTGTGTACACATGTGCTATCTTTTTGTCTAAGATAACTATCTGGTTACATGTATTGTGTACACATGTGCAATCTTTCTTCTAAGATAACTATCTGGTTACATGTATTGTGTACACATGTGCTATCTTTTTTCTAAGATAACTATCTGGTTACATGTATTGTGTATTGTGTACACATGTGCTATCTTTATTCTAAGATAACTATCTGGTTACATGTATTGTGTACACATGTGCTATCTTTATTCTAAGATAACTATCTGGTTACATGTATTGTGTACACATGTGCTATCTTTTGTCTAAGATAACTGTCTGGTTACATGTATTGTGTATTGTGTACACATGTGCTATCTTTATTCTAAGATAACTATCTGGTTACATGTATTGTGTACACATGTGCTATCTTTATTCTAAGATAACTATCTGGTTACATGTATTGTGTACACATGTGCTATCTTTCTTCTAAGATAACTATCTGGTTACATGTATTGTGTACACATGTGCTATCTTTCTTCTAAGATAACTATCTGGTTACATGTATTGTGTACACATGTGCTATCTTTATTCTAAGATAACTATCTGGTTACATGTATTGTGTACACATGTGCTATCTTTATTCTAAGATAACTATCTGGTTACATGTATTGTGTACACATGTGCTATCTTTATTCTAAGATAACTATCTGGTTACATGTATTGTGTACACATGTGCTATCTTTTTCCCTAAGATAACTATCTGGTTACATGTATTGTGTACACATGTGCTATCTTTATTCTAAGATAACTATCTGGTTACATGTATTGTGTACACATGTGCTATCTTTTCCCTAAGATAACTATCTGGTTACATGTATTGTGTACACATGTGCTATCTTTATTCTAAGATAACTATCTGGTTACATGTATTGTGTACACATGTGCTATCTTTATTCTAAGATAACTATCTGGTTACATGTATTGTGTACACATGTGCTATCTTTTGTCTAAGATAACTGTCTGGTTACATGTATTGTGTATTGTGTACACATGTGCAATCTTTCTTCTAAGATAACTATCTGGTTACATGTATTGTGTACACATGTGCTATCTTTATTCTAAGATAACTATCTGGTTACATGTATTGTGTACACATGTGCTATCTTTTTCCTAAGATAACTATCTGGTTACATGTATTGTGTACACATGTGCTATCTTTATTCTAAGATAACTATCTGGTTACATGTATTGTGTACACATGTGCTATCTTTATTCTAAGATAACTATCTGGTTACATGTATTGTGTACACATGTGCTATCTTTATTCTAAGATAACTATCTGGTTACATGTATTGTGTACACATGTGCTATCTTTTGTCTAAGATAACTGTCTGGTTACATGTATTGTGTACACATGTGCTATCTTTCTTCTAAGATAACTATCTGGTTACATGTATTGTGTACCCATGTGCTATCTTTATTCTAAGATAACTATCTGGTTACATGTATTGTGTACACATGTGCTATCTTTTGTCTAAGATAACTGTCTGGTTACATGTATTGTGTATTGTGTACACATGTGCTATCTTTATTCTAAGATAACTATCTGGTTACATGTATTGTGTACACATGTGCTATCTTTTGTCTAAGATAACTGTCTGGTTACATGTATTGTGTACACATGTGCAATCTTTCTTCTAAGATAACTATCTGGTTACATGTATTGTGTACACATGTGCTATCTTTTGTCTAAGATAACTGTCTGGTTACATGTATTGTGTATTGTGTACACATGTGCTATCTTTATTCTAAGATAACTATCTGGTTACATGTATTGTGTACACATGTGCTATCTTTATTCTAAGATAACTATCTGGTTACATGTATTGTGTACACATGTGCTATCTTTTGTCTAAGATAACTGTCTGGTTACATGTATTGTGTATTGTGTACACATGTGCTATCTTTATTCTAAGATAACTATCTGGTTACATGTATTGTGTACACATGTGCTATCTTTATTCTAAGATAACTATCTGGTTACATGTATTGTGTACACATGTGCTATCTTTCTTCTAAGATAACTATCTGGTTACATGTATTGTGTACACATGTGCTATCTTTATTCTAAGATAACTATCTGGTTACATGTATTGTGTACACATGTGCTATCTTTATTCTAAGATAACTATCTGGTTACATGTATTGTGTACACATGTGCTATCTTTATTCTAAGATAACTATCTGGTTACATGTATTGTGTACACATGTGCTATCTTTTCCCTAAGATAACTATCTGGTTACATGTATTGTGTACACATGTGCTATCTTTATTCTAAGATAACTATCTGGTTACATGTATTGTGTACACATGTGCTATCTTTTCCCTAAGATAACTATCTGGTTACATGTATTGTGTACACATGTGCTATCTTTATTCTAAGATAACTATCTGGTTACATGTATTGTGTACACATGTGCTATCTTTTGTCTAAGATAACTATCTGGTTACATGTATTGTGTATTGTGTACACATGTGCAATCTTTCTTCTAAGATAACTATCTGGTTACATGTATTGTGTACACATGTGCTATCTTTATTCTAAGATAACTATCTGGTTACATGTATTGTGTACACATGTGCTATCTTTTCCCTAAGATAACTATCTGGTTACATGTATTGTGTACACATGTGCTATCTTTATTCTAAGATAACTATCTGGTTACATGTATTGTGTACACATGTGCTATCTTTATTCTAAGATAACTATCTGGTTACATGTATTGTGTACACATGTGCTATCTTTATTCTAAGATAACTATCTGGTTACATGTATTGTGTACACATGTGCTATCTTTTGTCTAAGATAACTGTCTGGTTACATGTATTGTGTACACATGTGCTATCTTTCTTCTAAGATAACTATCTGGTTACATGTATTGTGTACCCATGTGCTATCTTTATTCTAAGATAACTATCTGGTTACATGTATTGTGTACACATGTACTATCTTTCTTCTAAGATAACTATCTGGTTACATGTATTGTGTACACATGTGCTATCTTTATTCTAAGATAACTATCTGGTTACATGTATTGTGTACACATGTGCTATCTTTATTCTAAGATAACTATCTGGTTACATGTATTGTGTACACATGTGCTATCTTTTCCCTAAGATAACTATCTGGTTACATGTATTGTGTACACATGTGCTATCTTTATTCTAAGATAACTATCTGGTTACATGTATTGTGTACACATGTGCTGTCTTTTCCCTAAGATAACTATCTGGTTACATGTATTGTGTACCCATGTGCTGTCTTTTCCCTAAGATAACTATCTGGTTACATGTATTGTGTACACATGTGCTATCTTTTCCCTAAGATAACTATCTGGTTACATGTATTGTGTACACATGTGCTATCTTTATTGTAAGATGCCTGAAATCTTCTACTGTTATGTTTGATTATCTTCACACAGTAACGTTATCGTAATAGAGCAGATTGATTATCTGTGTTGCTCCACTACACTGGCAATCTGAGAAGGCAAAACCGTCTCGTGACATTGGTTTTAAGATAACACGTTAGGACCTTTGTTAGGAAAAAGGTGACAACATTACATCTGTGTTCCCCAATAGAAGATCCTCAATTTGACGAGAGATTAAAAAGATCATAATATCATCTATTCGGAGAATGACTGTGCTACCTTAAACATTGGTTTCGAAAGTTTGTAGTTTTGATTTAAATTGGCGATTTTGAGCTTCATTAATATCTGTACATACTGATTTTACATTCACTTCGACTTGGTGTTCGGCTTTGATTTGAAATTTGGTAAAATACTTCCGAAATTATCCCATAAACAGTTTTTAAACAATGTGTTTGTGTTTTCTTAAAGCAAAGCCACATCGGGCTAACTGCTGAGCCCACCGAGGGGAATCGAACCCCTGATTTTAGCGTTGTAAATCCGTATACATATCGCTCTGCTAGCGGGAAGGGGGGTAAACAAATCACATACTTTTCTCAACTTGTACTCCGAACACCAGGGGTATCCGGACGACATGACGTTACTTCCTGTTCTTCTTCCATACTTCCGCTTAAAACACAAGTACACAAAACGATAACACGAGTTGAAAATTTGCTCAAGAATCTGCTCTGCGTAATCGTGAGCACATCACAAAACTAATAATTTCGTTCTGAATATTCTATAAATTTATTAACCCCTTGCATACGGTGCATGAATAAGGACTATACAGAGACATATGTGTTGAAACTGGAACTTAGCTCACTAGCAGATTACTTGTTATTTTGCTTTCCTTGTATTATACATAGTGGTTTCATTTAGCACTTGGTTTAAATTCTAACGTCTTACTTTAAAACAAACAGTAATGCAAATAGTTCACATCACCTTCGGAACGTTTTCATTAACACTAAGTATGAGGAATTCTTTTACTTTCGGCTTCTATGACATGTAGACTACACGACGAGGTCAGAGGTTATTAGATTCAAGCTGAGCTGTCCTTAACTCAGAAACTTCTGACGAGGACGAGGGCAAGTTGTCAACAACACCAATCGCCTACGCGACTATTCTTAATCATATAGCAGAATTATTTGTTATAGAATCGCACTCAAACCTTGGACCTTCCGATACGCATCCTGACATGTTAAGTGTTTTGTCATTCCCGGTTCACAATGCAGTGCAAATTGACCGACTTTTGTACATTTCTCGTGAGTGCTGTAAATGTAACAGTTATTCTTGGCATTATATTTTATACTGATGTTTTGATTAAATGGGAAAATAACCTGTTAGTGAAGAGAGACCTGTCAATACACTGTCGTTCGTGTATTAACGATTTTTGTACATTTCTCGTGAGTGCTGTAAATGTAACAGTTATTCTTGGCATTATATTTTATACTGATGTTTTGATTAAATGGGAAAAAACCTGTTAGTGAAGAGAGACCCGTTAATACACTGTAATTCGTTCTGTTGGTTGTGGGCTTTGGACATTTTAAACTGAATTGGTCTAGAAATGCCCCACGGAAATGTGGCTTTCTTTTCTGCCCCAAAATTAATTGGCTTTTTTTTTTATTGTTTTGAATTAAGCACCAAGCTACACAATGGGCTATCTGTCCTCTACACACCATGGGTATCGAAACCCGATTTCTAGTGGTATAAGCCCACAGACGTGCCGATGTGCCACTTGGGGGCATATATTGGCATATAAGTATAACACGGTAAGTTGCGCTGTATCATATATACATAGTCTATCTGTTTTACATTTAATGACGAAAGAAAAATGGTAGAACAGAACAGATGTTAATTTCTTTCCAACAAATCTGTTTTATTTAGATATTTATGAAACAACTGAAAAATAAGTGATTTTTGTTTTTCGTATGGTCGATTCCTATCTAAGTAAATACGTTCAGTAAACACGTCTTATTTGCCAAGCAGTAAGATAATCCTTTGTACCATGTCGTCATGAGCGTTATCGAAGCGTGGTTTAACAAATCGTTTACGAAAGGTCACTATTGCTTATTTGCAGTTTGATTCGAAAGATGCCAGTCTAACGTAATTCTACGTTCGAGAAATACTTAACGTGTTTCCCGGAAAGCAGCCATAATTTCTAAGCCTAAATTTCTATAAGTATACATACACATAGTCAGGTGTCGAGCTTAGTTTAATTAAGGGAAAAATTTAATTAACTTGCAAATTACAAACACGTACTAGAAATATCATGACATTAATGAAATTTATAATGATAACTTAAGCCTGCCGTCAGGGGGCTATTTTGACCTGTTTTATGCCCTTATTATTTTCCCGCTAATTTTGCATTCCCGCTTTAATAACTTTCTCTCAGTTAAGCCTAATTTTCTCTTTGTAAAATACAAGCCTTCTACGAAGTTAGTTTAATGAACATTACAAAAGCAGTTATTTAAATATATATTTTAATACAAGATAATGTATAGGTGGCTACTTAGAAGCTGGAAAACGTAATTGCGAAACTTCTCAAATAGTTTGCATAATTAATTAGTTGTTGCACATTTTTTTAACTAATGAACTATTTACACAGAAGTTGTGTAATGCGTATGTTGTTCTTGTATTGTTCTTGGAACGTAATTGTCTTGTAATTAGATCTAACGATAAGGTAGAAGATAAATCTAATGTCACTCAGGAACTACAGAAATTAATATATTTCCGTTTTAAAGAATTTGAACAATCGTGAAAGTACAAATTATTTAATTTGTTTGTTTTCAGTAGTTTTTGGGAAACAGTCATTGTGAAAAAGTGATTTTTAATGTAAATTTTAGATTAAATTACAGTCATTACAAAAATAATACAAAATGAAATTTAGTGAAAGACATCTAAAAACTATCAAATTGTTTATAGCGAAAAGTAAAGCAGCTAGTCAGCAGTACCCGCTGCCTATATTACTACACTTAACCCGTAAGCCTAAGTACGATTGACTGTCACATTTATAACGATCTTACAGCTGCAAGTGCAGAGAAAATTCAGTATCGTATCGCGGCTCTAACCTTGAATCTTTCTATACGTAGTCTATTGCGCTTCTATGAAATCACTTACAGTCATTTTACTTTAAAAATTCAAACAAATAATTTATTCGTTCAGAAAATGTATGCGTTTTATGCACAACTTGAAGAGTGAAAATTTATAGTAAATTTATAGGTTCACGAAAGTAATAGAAAAAGTTAATTGAAAAAACAAAAGACAAAAAAAAAAACAATAAATAACCGAATTAGTTTACGTGCACTTACCCAAACGTATCATTTGGCATATCATTGCACTGTGATATTCATGTGGTTTCAATGCACAAAGTATTGATATGAAATAATTTACCTTGTGTACTAAAATGTTGTCGTAAGGTTGTTTTTTATCTGGTGAAAATAATTCGACGTCCAGTTCATGTGACGATGACAAATTAACTTATTTTCTCCTTCAATGTTCCTTCAAGTTTGAACACTGTGGTAAGTTGTAGGCCAAAGTAACTACACAAATCATTCTCAAACAGAAATACCTCTAGTGGCGTAAGAAAACAAAAATAAACTTGTACGATTTCACGGGTGATTGATCAAGCAACTGAGAAAATAAAAATCAATCGATTAAATCTATCTTTACTTCACTGATTCACTGTGAACTGACTAACTCAACCGTATATATAATCTAATTATTCTTCTAGATATTTCGCAAAATCTCTCATTCATTAAAAATTAACGTGATCGTAACGTGGTGCAGCTTCCATCTAACATCTAAATTACCAAAAAAAATGTAATTAGTATTTTTTGTTTTGTTTTATTATAGAACAAAGCCAACATTCAGGTTCTGTTGTGTCCGTCTTGGGACATTAAACCTCGGGTTTTAGAGTTGTAAATCCCTAAACTTACCACTGCCTTACCGAGGAATACAGCTCATATCAAATGTTTCCAGTGAACCAGCGATAAGCTTAAGAATTACAATTTCTAAAATTTGAGGTACGAGTCTCCGCAGTAGAACAAATGCAAATATTCTATCGTGTAACTTTACACTAAATAAACAATCACAACAGCTTTTAGCAAATCTTAAAAAAAATTATTCGAATCTTACTTGCAGAAAAACAACTTTATACGACTAAAAAATATTAATATTGTACGTGATCGGCACGTCTTTACAGGAAGGTTTGGTTTGTTTTGAATTTCGCAAAGCTACACGAGGGCTATCTGTGCTAGCCGTCCCTAATTTAGCAGTGTAAGACTTAGAAGGAAGGCAGATAGTCATCACCACCCACCACCAACAAATAATGGGATTGATTGTGACATTATAACACCCGAAATGGCGAACATGTTTAGTGTGATGACTACCTCGGATTACGAGTCGAGTGCCTTAACCACCTGGCCATGCCGGGGCCTTTAATGGAAGGAAGGAAATACTAAGACCAAGAGGTTTAGTCTGACGCATGAGAAATAAGGCTTAGAACGTTTCTTCGATGTTATTTGACTTCGAACAATCATTTTTAAAATGGCCGCTTCTTCCTGTTCCTTTTGAAAACAAATCTAATTTTCTACGTTGTGACACTCCTTACTAACTGCAAATTTTTAAACGAAATTTGAAAATTAAGACAAATATATAATTACAAAATAATAAGAAAGTTTAGATTTATTTTATTCTTCATTTGTTGCTGGAACTCATTTCGCTTTTCCTCTGTAGTGTTTTTCGTACGTCGTTACAGGAGCTCGTTCGTTCTAAGTGAATTATTACGACTGAGATTTTGGTCCAAACCAAGAAAGTCGGACAGAGCGAAAACAAAAGTATCTAAATTATTCCACACCTCGATGCTGATGAAAGTTGATTAACCAACTATAATCTAATCTGGCATTAACTTACCTTTTATTTTCATTTATGGTATACAGTGTGTGTGTTTTCTTGTAGGAAAGCCACTGCGGGGTATCTGCTGAGTCCATCGAAGAGAATCGAACCCCTGATTCTAGCGTTGTAAATCCGTATATTTACCGCTGTACCAGCGTGAGGACATGGTATAGAGACTTGCGCATGAAGTATATACAACCAGAGGCGTAGGAAGTGCGTGAGGGAAGGGGTCCTCTTACTTTTCAGTCTGTCCCAAAAAATGTCTCTCTGGAAAGCGGCAGAAAAGTATACAAAATATAATTTAGAACACAAGAGTTTCCAGGATCCAAAGATCTCCGCCGTAATAAGTGCGCCTGTGGTCAAATAAATCTCCGGCTTCCTTCACTCTTGTTTTGTTTTCTTAAAATTACGAGTCGATTTACCATCAGATTACGAGTCGAGCACCCTAACCACATAGGTATCATTTGTTTGTCATTAATAACAAAGCTACACAAAAGGCTATCTGTGTTTACTCACCACAGGTATCAAAACCTGGCTTTTAGGGTTACAAGTTCTCAGATTTAGGGAAACAACGTAATAAGGATCAACTTGGACTGCAATTACTTTCCAGAAAGAGTTCTGTAAGACACTGTATCCCAGCTGTCGTAAGCAAAGATCAGTATCAAAAGTAGTCCATGTACCCATAGCTATAATATATATTGTAATCAACACGGATTACAATTTTACATGAAAAAAATCTCAACACAAACGAACCGTTTTTACATATATATTTCTCTACAAGTGGGTTTTCTCGACGTCACTGATTATTTACACAATTTGTTTCATTCAACCAGATATTTATCTTGCAAAAAAGATAGCACATGGATACACAATACATGTAACCAGATAGCTATCTTAGAAAAAAGATAGCACATGGATACACAATACATGTAACCAGATAGTTATCTTAGAAGAAAGATAGCACATGGGTACACAATACATGTAACCAGATAGTTATCTTAGAATAAAGATAGCACATGGGTACACAATACATGTAATCAGATAGTTATCTTAGAAGAAAGATAGCACATGGATACACAATACATGTAATCAGATAGTTATCTTAGAAGAAAGATAGCACATGGGTACACAATACATATAATCAGATAGTTATCTTAGAAGAAAGATAGCACATGGATACACAATACATGTAACTAGATAGTTATCTTAGAATAAAGATAGCACAGGGGTACACAATACATGTAACCAGATAGTTATCTTAGAATAAAGATAGCACATGGGTACACAATACATGTAACTAGATAGTTATCTTAGAATAAAGATAGCACATGGGTACACAATACATGTAACCAGATAGTTATCTCTGAATAAAGATAGCACATGGATACACAATACATGTAATCAGATAGTTATCTTAGAAGAAAGATAGCACATGGATACACAATACATGTAACCAGATAGTTATCTTAGAAGAAAGATAGCACATGTGTACACAATACATGTAACCAGATAGTTATCTTAGAATAAAGATAGCACATGGATACACAATACATGTAACCAGATAGTTATCTTAGAATAAAGATAGCACATGGATACACAATACATGTAATCAGATAGTTATCTTAGAATAAAGATAGCACATGTGTACACAATACATGTAACCAGATAGTTATCTTAAAATAAAGATAGCACATGGATACACAATACATGTAACCAGATAGTTATCTTAGAATAAAGATAGCACATGGATACACAATACATGTAACCAGATAGTTATCTTAGAAGAAAGATAGCACATGGATACACAATACATGTAATCAGATAGTTATCTTAGAAGAAAGATAGCACATGTGTACACAATACATGTAACCAGATAGTTATCTTAGAAGAAAGATAGCACATGGGTACACAACACATGTAACCAGATAGTTATCTTAGAAGAAAGATAGCACATGTGTACACAATACATGTAACCAGATAGTTATCTTAGAATAAAGATAGCACATGGGTACACAATACATGTAACCAGATAGTTATCTCAGAATAAAGATAGCACATGGGTACACAATGCATGTAATCAGATAGTTATCTTAGAAGAAAAATAGCACATGGATACACAATACATGTAACCAGATAGTTATCTTGGAAGAAAGATAGCACATGTGTACACAATACATGTAACCAGATAGTTATCTTAAAATAAAGATAGCACATGGATACACAATACATGTAACCAGATAGTTATCTTAGAATAAAGATAGCACATGGGTACACAATACATGTAACCAGATAGTTATCTTAGAATAAAGATAGCACATGGATACACAATACATGTAACCAGATAGTTATCTTAGAATAAAGATAGCACATGGGTACACAATACATGTAATCAGATAGTTATCTTAGAAGAAAGATAGCACATGGGTACACAATACATGTAACCAGATAGTTATCTTAGGGAAAAGATAGCACATGGATACACAATACATGTAACCAGATAGTTATCTTAGAATAAAGATAGCACATGGGTACACAATACATGTAACCAGATAGTTATCTTAGGGAAAAGATAGCACATGGATACACAATACATGTAACCAGATAGTTATCTTAGAATAAAGATAGCACATGGATACACAATAGATGTAACCAGATAGTTATCTTAGAAGAAAGATAGCACATGTGTACACAATACATGTAACCAGATAGTTATCTCAGAATAAAGATAGCACATGGATACACAATACATGTAATCAGATAGTTATCTTAGAAGAAAGATAGCACATGGATACACAATACATGTAACCAGATAGTTATCTTAGAAGAAAGATAGCACATGGATACACAATACATGTAACCAGATAGTTATCTTAGAAGAAAGATAGCACATGTGTACACAATACATGTAACCAGATAGTTATCTTAGAATAAAGATAGCACATGGGTACACAATACATGTAACCAGATAGTTATCTCAGAATAAAGATAGCACATGGATACACAATACATGTAATCAGATAGTTATCTTAGAAGAAAGACAGCACATGGGTACACAATACATGTAACCAGATAGTTATCTTAGAAGAAAGATAGCACATGGATACACAATACATGTAACCAGATAGTTATCTTAGAAGAAAGATAGCACATGTGTACACAATACATGTAACCAGATAGTTATCTTAGAATAAAGATAGCACATGGGTACACAATACATGTAACCAGATAGTTATCTCAGAATAAAGATAGCACATGGGTACACAATGCATGTAATCAGATAGTTATCTTAGAAGAAAAATAGCACATGGATACACAATACATGTAACCAGATAGTTATCTTGGAAGAAAGATAGCACATGGGTACACAATACATGTAACCAGATAGTTATCTCAGAATAAAGATAGCACATGGATACACAATACATGTAATCAGATAGTTATCTTAAAATAAAGATAGCACATGGATACACAATACATGTAACCAGATAGTTATCTTAGAAGAAAGATAGCACATGGATACACAATACATGTAACCAGATAGTTATCTTAGGGAAAAGATAGCACATGGATACACAATACATGTAACCAGATAGTTATCTTAGAATAAAGATAGCACATGGGTACACAATACATGTAACCAGATAGTTATCTTAAAATAAAGATAGCACATGGATACACAATACATGTAACCAGATAGTTATCTTAGAATAAAGATAGCACATGGATACACAATAGATGTAACCAGATAGTTATCTTAGAAGAAAGATAGCACATGTGTACACAATACATGTAACCAGATAGTTATCTCAGAATAAAGATAGCACATGGATACACAATACATGTAATCAGATAGTTATCTTAGAAGAAAGATAGCACATGGATACACAATACATGTAACCAGATAGTTATCTTAGAAGAAAGATAGCACATGTGTACACAATACATGTAACCAGATAGTTATCTTAGAATAAAGATAGCACATGGGTACACAATACATGTAACCAGATAGTTATCTCAGAATAAAGATAGCACATGGATACACAATGCATGTAATCAGATAGTTATCTTAGAAGAAAAATAGCACATGGATACACAATACATGTAACCAGATAGTTATCTTGGAAGAAAGATAGCACATGGGTACACAATACATGTAACCAGATAGTTATCTCAGAATAAAGATAGCACATGGATACACAATACATGTAATCAGATAGTTATCTTAGAAGAAAGATAGCACATGTGTACACAATACATGTAACCAGATAGTTATCTTAGAATAAAGATAGCACATGGGTACACAATACATGTAACCAGATAGTTATCTCAGAATAAAGATAGCACATGGATACACAATACATGTAATCAGATAGTTATCTTAGAAGAAAGATAGCACATGGTTACACAACACATGTAACCAGATAGTTATCTTAGAATAAAGATAGCACATGGGTACACAATACATGTAACCAGATAGTTATCTTAGAAGAAAGATAGCACATGTGTACACAATACATGTAACCAGATAGTTATCTTAGAAGAAAGATAGCACATGGGTACACAATACATGTAACCAGATAGTTATCTTAAAATAAAGATAGCACATGGATACACAATACATGTAACCAGATAGTTATCTTAGAATAAAGATAGCACATGGGTACACAATACATGTAACCAGATAGTTATCTTAGAATAAAGATAGCACATGGATACACAATACATGTAACCAGATAGTTATCTTAGAATAAAGATAGCACATAGGTACACAATACATGTAATCAGATAGTTATCTTAGAAGAAAGATAGCACATGGGTACACAATACATGTAACCAGATAGTTATCTTAGAATAAAGATAGCACATGGATACACAATACATGTAACCAGATAGTTATCTTAGAAGAAAGATAGCACGTGGATACACAATACATGTAACCAGATAGTTATCTTAGGGAAAAGATAGCACATGGATACACAATACATGTAACCAGATAGTTATCTTAGAATAAAGATAGCACATGGGTACACAATACATGTAACCAGATAGTTATCTTAGGGAAAAGATAGCACATGGATACACAATACATGTAACCAGATAGTTATCTTAGAATAAAGATAGCACATGGATACACAATAGATGTAACCAGATAGTTATCTTAGAAGAAAGATAGCACATGTGTACACAATACATGTAACCAGATAGTTATCTTAGAAGAAAGATAGCACATGGGTACACAATACATGTAACCAGATAGTTATCTTAAAATAAAGATAGCACATGGATACACAATACATGTAACCAGATAGTTATCTTAGAATAAAGATAGCACATGGGTACACAATACATGTAACCAGATAGTTATCTTAGAATAAAGATAGCACATGGATACACAATACATGTAACCAGATAGTTATCTTAGAATAAAGATAGCACATGGGTACACAATACATGTAATCAGATAGTTATCTTAGAAGAAAGATAGCACATGGGTACACAATACATGTAACCAGATAGTTATCTTAAAATAAAGATAGCACATGGATACACAATACATGTAACCAGATAGTTATCTTAGAAGAAAGATAGCACATGGATACACAATACATGTAACCAGATAGTTATCTTAGGGAAAAGATAGCACATGGATACACAATACATGTAACCAGATAGTTATCTTGGAATAAAGATAGCACATGGGTACACAATACATGTAACCAGATAGTTATCTTAGGGAAAAGATAGCACATGGATACACAATACATGTAACCAGATAGTTATCTTAGAATAAAGATAGCACATGGATACACAATAGATGTAACCAGATAGTTATCTTAGAAGAAAGATAGCACATGTGTACACAATACATGTAACCAGATAGTTATCTCAGAATAAAGATAGCACATGGATACACAATACATGTAATCAGATAGTTATCTTAGAAGAAAGATAGCACATGGATACACAATACATGTAACCAGATAGTTATCTTAGAAGAAAGATAGCACATGTGTACACAATACATGTAACCAGATAGTTATCTTAGAATAAAGATAGCACATGGGTACACAATACATGTAACCAGATAGTTATCTCAGAATAAAGATAGCACATGGATACACAATGCATGTAATCAGATAGTTATCTTAGAAGAAAAATAGCACATGGATACACAATGCATGTAACCAGATAGTTATCTTAGAATAAAGATAGCACATGGGTACACAATACATGTAACCAGATAGCTATCTTAGAAGAAAGATAGCACACGTGTACACAATACATGTAATCAGATAATTATCTTAGAATAAAGATAGCACATGGATACACAATACATGTAACCAGATATTATTTTAAGTTGAAGGAGAGGGTAGAAAAGAGGCGATCTGGTTGTAAGAGATGTAGAAAATGTGTGCAACTGAGGATGAATTGGTTCATTCTCCAAGGTTCTCAAGTCGTTTGGTTCTGGTTTGTTTGTTTTTCTGGGGGGTACCATTGTAAGAATCAACACTCGGCGTAGATTCCCATTTGGTACAAGGTATTTAAAACATGACAAAAATTATAAGTTATAGACTTCAGAAAATCAATTTAAAGTGTAGGTAGAGCAGGAAGCATATGGGATCTCATTTAACTTTATTACAGTTCCACATATTTAATTAAGGTACAAGAAGGCCAAGCGTCATGTTTGTTTAAATTAGTGACTTTATGACAGAGCAATACGTATCTTACAGCAGCTTAGCTTATTACTCGACTAGTTTGATGTATAGCTGAATGGTTATGAAATGTCGCTACACAATATTATTATTACAACCTAAGTTAAGACCTGATCTGAAGTGGTTAACTGGGCTGGTGTGTCTTTGTGAGATCAGATCATTTATGTGTCTAATTATGTTTGAATTATTTACGGTTTTCAATGTTCGCTGTTTACTTTCCAAAGAGATCGAGACATTGTATTTAGCTCCATTTTATACACTAACATGATATACGACACTTGAAAAAGAACACCATATTTATGACAACGAAGTTATCTGACGTCGTCTTGAATATTAATTATCCTTATTAATGGTCTATATCTCATTTTGAAATACCGCGCGAACGACCAATGACCTAAAGATGATTTACGAAACGTTTATCTAAACCATTTTAAAGCACATCAAGCCATTCCTTATTGGCACACTAATTCCACACGTAATGATTCGAATAGATCAGTAGCGAATAAATAGGCATTTATTTAATCGGTTTCTATGTTCCTTATAGTCCTAGATTTTGTTTGTTTGTTTTGGATTTCGCGCAAAGCTACTCGAGAGCTATCTGCGCTAGCCGTCCCTAATTTAGCAGTGTAAGACTAGAGGGAAGGCAGCTAGTCATCACCACCCACCGCCAACTCTTGGGATACTCTTTTACCAACGAATAGTGGGATTGATCGTCACATTAAAATTCCCCCGCGGCTGAAAGGGAGAACATGTTTGGTGCAACGGGGATTCGAACCCGCGACCCTCAGATTACGAGTCGAACGCCTTAACCCATCTGGCCATGTCCCCACCCGATTTTAATCGCAGCTTGTTTTCATGAAATAACAGAACTTGTGACATTAATACACAACGTCAATCAGTAACAAGTCATCCGCCCTTTCTCTCAGTAGCTTAGCAGTAAGCTATAACAGTAACATTGAAAGTTAAATCCCTGCTGTTGGCACAACACCAGAACTAACCCTTGTGTATCTTTGCTTTTAATAGGGTTACTAATAGTGTGAATTGGAGCTAAATATAGTCATTTTACAATCGTGACAACTTGAGTTACGTTTTCGCTATAAGTACACGAAACTCAGCTTCGTAGGTCATTACTACAAGTCTCTGTTCGCTGGCTAAGAGGGTTTAATGTCTTAACATTTACATTACTACAAGTCTCTGTTCGCTGGCTAAGAGGGTTTGAGGTACCTAACATTTACATTAACGACTTTCAAACAAACTGTTATAAAAGTTCCAACTCGGGCATGTTATCCCTCCTGTACCCCGGTGGTGCAGCGGTAAATCTACGGATTTATAATGCTAAAATCAGGGGTTCGATTACCCTCGGTGGACTCAGCAGATAACCCGATGTGGTTTTGTAATAATAAATCAAGCTAGCACTTACTCCTCTTACTATAAAATAAATATATTCAAGAAGTAACCTGTCAATCGTTTTATTTACACAACGGTAAAAATTAAATATAAAATCCTAATTTAAATCGTAAAACACCAATTTTCTTTGTACGAATCACGTATTAAATAGACTATTTCGTACAACAACTATGTCCTTTTTATCTGGGTTTAATATGTTATAGAGCGTTAGGTAGATATTTGAATATTACATTACTGACATAGTACGTTATGAGAAGGTTTGAATGTAACCATCCTGTCACAACACGTTGTATGAAGGTTTAGATATACCCATATTAACATAGCACGTTATGAGAGAAGGTTCGAATGTAACCATCCTATTACAACACTTTGCATGAAGGTTTAGATACACCCATATTAACATAGCACGTTATGAGAGAAGGTTCGAATGTAACCATCCTATTACAACACTTTGCATGAAGGTTTAGATACACCCAAGTTAACATAGCACGTTATGAGAGAAGGTTCGAATGTAACCATCCTATTACAACACTTTGCATGAAGGTTTAGATATACCGATGTTAACATAGCACGTTATGAGAGAAGGTTCGAATGTAACCATCCTATCACAACACGTTGTATGAAGGTTTAGATATACCCGTGTTAACATAGCACGTTATGAGAGAAGGTTCGAATGTAACCATCCTATCACAACACTTTCTTTGAAGGTTTAGATATACCCATGTTAACATAGCACGTTATGAGAGAATGTTCGAATGTAACCATCCTATCAGAACACGTTGTATGAAGGTTTAGATATACCCGTGTCAACATGGCACGTTATGAGAGAAGATTCAAATGTGACCATGTTACCATAGCACGTTATGAGAGACTGTTTGTATTTAACCCCACTGCCAACCTCCATTAAAGTGTATTTTTGTGGGCACCTTATTTTTAACTTTTCATAAAATGTTTTATTTATTTCTAAGCAAATATTGTGAGCCTTTGTTTTATGTTATAAAACTATACCTATTGTTCTCAGTTCCTTTTGATAACTATATTTGAGGTTAGAAATAAACAAAGATTTATCTGGGGTCGAGAAAAACTTCTATTGACGTTGTAATTATTATAAAGATTATGTATTTAAAAAACGCCTCATAGATGGACTTCTTTTTGTATGTTATCACTTGACCTCTTTAGTAAGCAATATGTAATGACAATCAGTGGCGGCGCCAAGGGGAGGGCTTGAGCCCCCCAAATGAGCCAAGCCCTCCTCAGCCCCCCAATATTGTTACCTACATATATTCATAAAATATGGAAAACACTTCCTCTTTGAGATATACGCATATTTTCATAAACAGATTATTTCTAATTTGTAATAATGAATTATTAATCACAGTATGAGTTTCCAATGAAAACTGCATTGAAAACGCAGTTCAAAATAGCACACCTTTCTGAAATGTACCTTGGTATTTACATTATTATAATTTACCCTCTATACTTCATATTGATGGCATTTTGGGAAGCCCCTCCACAGTTTACCTCAGTCCACCCTCCCCTCCCCCCAACAAATATATCCTGGCGCCGCCACTGATGACCATTGTAAAATTGACCATCCCTGGTCTTTAGAAAATGTTCTTATTCGCAGTACACGTTACTCTGGTTACATTAGCTTTATGAATGACGCACATGTTTTAAGATGACAAATGATTCCATATGATAGACTTAACTATCTCTTCTTCCCGTATAAACAGTGATCACAGAATTGTTTGTAGATATTAAGATAAAACTTTCGTGCAAGCAGCGCCTCCTAGCAAATGTTTCTCTGTGAAACATCTCGTGCTTTAAGGAAGGATTTCATTTTTAAATCGTTTTTCAACTTATGTAAAACCTAGCACATTTTCATTCACCGCAGGTCAAACAAAATGTATACACGCGATAATTATAGGCTGGTTGTCGTAGTTTGATTGGTTATCTGATTTCAACAACCTCACCTGTGTTTTATGAGTTAAATTAAAAACAGTAATCGAGTCGTAAAAGTGAACAAAGAGAGTCAGAATATTGGAAGATTTTGTCCTTTAAAATCGTTTTTTAGAACCAAAGTAGCGGACTTTCTATAGGGAAGTGTTCATTACACTGTCAAGAACTGACTAAGTAACACTCTCGATGCAAGTGTTTAATGTAATGTGATAAACCAATTAAAGCAAAAATATCGTTACTGTGAGGACCTGTTCTGAAAGTTTAAGTAAAGAAAAATGTGGCCCTCAGCGGGACAATGATAATCCTGGTTTCGATACACGTGGTAGGCAGAGCACGGATAGCTCTATGTGTTGCTTTGTGCTTAATTAAAACAAAAACAAGAACAATGCATATAAATACATTAATAAAACTATATGTACTGCCGGGGGACTGGCATTGCCAGGTGGGTTAAAGCATTCGACTTCTAATCCGAGGGTGGCGGGTTCGAATCCCCGTCACACCAAACATGCTCGCCATTTCAGCCGTGGGGGCGTTATAATGTCACGATCAATCCCACTATTCGTTGGTAAAAGAGTAGCCCAAGAGTTGGCGGTGGGTGGTGATGATTAGCTGCCTTCCTTCTAGTCCTACACCGCAAAATTAGGGTCGGCTAGCGCAGATAGCCCTCGTGTAGGTTTGCGCGAAATTCAAACACAACCAACATCCACTGCCGATGAGACTTTTCGTACAATACGAGCGTTAATCAAACCGGTTGAAATATGACAAAACGGACATTTAAATTATGAACAACAAGTGATATATTATGTACAAGATTGAGATGTTGAAATGTAATTATTATAATTTATTTATTATAATACAAAGGTTATTTACAATTCAGGTAAGGATAAATAACAGGAATTTATTTATGTATTTTAACATTTATTATCAACCATTTTTATTTCTTCTTGAATTAAATCTGTATTGTGAGGGGTCTGTTGAACCAAACAAAGTGCTATACTCTCGAGACCAATGTTTACTGTGCTGTGAAGGACTCTCTTCGAAATTGTAACGGTTAAAACTCGCAGGTGATTTATTTACTGTTAAGAATAGATAACAGTTTGATTATTATTATTTGTCTTGTAGTAGCAGCTTTGTCTAGAGAACACTGATAATAATTACAAGTTTAGTTGCGTATCTTGATAAGAGTTGTAAGTTGTGTGTGTAGTTCAGTTGTTGTAATATTGTTCACTCTAATTTACTGGAACCTTCGGTATATTTCTCGTTAGCTTAGAGCTTTGGTTCATTATAGCGTCGCGTATTTTATAGAGAGCTCGAGGCTTCAGCAAACAGGTTATAAACATAGGTGACCAAGCGAGCACAAGTCAATTAAAGTTCAGTCAGAAAAAGTTAGAAAACGTGAAGTTAGCTGACGTGTGAGTGATAAGTCATAATAGGCAATATTTTAAATGAGTTTTACAGTTTAATACAGATAAATACTACTGTGAAAACCAACAAAAGTAAAGTGAGGTTAGACTGCGTTATTGTTAGTTTAGCTATAACAGACGAATATTTTACAGTGCGTTTCATAGTTTAATTGAAACAAGAAGAATTATTTGTTCTGTCAAAGGGTTTTCTGAAGTAACTTAACCCCCCTGTGTGGACTCTGACAAAAAGTAGACGTTATTTAAAGCTCTGGATACAATTGCGGTAACCAATGAAAGCAAAATGAGCGAATTATTCACTGACACCACTGTGATAAGAGTACAGAAAAATATTTGGCTTTTTAAATTGTGTTTAAAGTAACTGAACCAGCCAATGTTGACGAGATATTATTAAAAATAAAGACCAGCATGACGAGACGTTATTGAAAATGAAGACCAGCATGACGAGACGTTATTAAAAATAACGACCAGCATGACGAGACGTTATTAAAAATTAAGACCAGCATGACGAGACGTTATTAAAAATGAAGACCAGCATGACGATACGTTATTAAAAATTATGACCAGCATGACGAGACGTTATTAAAAATAACGACCAGCATGACGAGACGTTATTAAAAATTAAGACCAGCATGACGAGACGTTATTAAAAATATGACTAGTATAAGGAGATATTAAGAACAATGACCAATGTTCCTTCAGAAACGATTTGTCAGTTCAGTTGTTGACTATTCTATTTAAATATACGTCATTGGAGTTTATTCAACTTCATTATTTTTGACCATGTATGTGGAAGTTGTCATCCAAAGTTTAATAATGTCCCTCTTTCACACAGACTTATGTAAACAGCTGTTTTTTTTTAAATCTCCTCTCATTTATACTCCAGTATATCTGTTGTTCTTAACATTCCTCTCATAATCTGAGGGTCGCAGGTTCGAATCACCGTCGCACCAACCATGCTCACCCTTTTAGCCGTGGGAGCATTATAATATGACGGTCAATCCCACTATTCGTGGCCCGGCATGACTAAGCGTGTTAAGGCGTGCGACTCGTAACCTGAGGGTCGCGGGTTCGCATCCCGGTCGCGCCAAACATGCTCGCTCTCCCAGCCGTGGGGGCGTTATAATGTGACGGTCAATCCCACTATTCGTTGGTAAAAGAGTAGCCCAAGAGGCGGTGGTGAGTGGTGATGACTAGCTGCCTTCCCTCTGGTCTTACACTGCTAAATTAATAACGGCTAGCGAAGATAGTCCTCGAGCAGCTTTGTGCGAAATTGAGAAACAAACCAATCAGTCAGGGGGTTTAGTATTAAGATAAAAATTATGCGAAATCCCAAAGAAACCACTGTAATAAAATGTGAGAACGTCCGGACTACAACAACAAGAAGGTGTTTGTTGAAACAAAAGTTTAGTCCTACAAGCCTGCTGCAGAATTACAATACTTGAAAGACTAAACTTAGTTCTCTTGCCACGAGATATTGTCTTGGGTTTTCTGTATTGGCACATTTATTCGTTAACTTTAATTGTATAACATAATTATTTTTAATCAACTAATGCAGTAACTTATCACAGAATTGCGTGAAGTTATTGATCGCTTAATTCCTTAAGTCAACACACAAGCAGAAATGAATCAGTTACCGTTCGCCACTCCTTTAGTAGCCACAAATTATATATTCTTTTAAAGTTTACACAGTAAAGAGCAAAACAATGCGGGGCTGTTGTTGGACTATTTTTTTTTTTTATGATCTATTCAACACACGTATACTAAAATTAATTAACTAAATCACGTAAAATAAATAAGACTTAAATTTTGTTTTTCTCTCAACCACGTAAATGGCCCAAGACACGTTCATAACAGAGATTAGGGATAAAAACAAACTGTTTTCTCATCTTTTTTACATATTTTACATATATATTTTTACATATTTTACATATATATTTTTACATATTTCATTAATTTTTCGTGTACTTCAATTCAATTTCCATAAATTATAAATATCTTAGAAAAATCTATGAATCTCTTGCCTCAAATTTATACTATTAAAAAAACTTACAGATCTTGAAAAGTTAGAGTTTTTTACTGTATTAATAGTGTAAAAGGAAACGAGAAAAAAAAAGCGCGAAATTTTACTGTATAATTTAATACTTAACTGTTATCTTATATACATACAGGATGGGAGCAGATAGCCTAGCTGCTTTGGGCCATAACGTGCCAAACAACCAACATATAGGATGTTTTTTTTTCCATCTGAAAATCATGACCAAGTGTTAAGGCAGGCGTTCCGAACCTCCGTCACACCAAACATGATCGCCCTTTCGGCCTTGGGGACGTTATAATGTGACAGTCAATCCCACCATTCGTTGATAAAAGAGTAGCTTTAGAGTTGTTGGTAGGTGGTGATGACTAGCTGCCTTCCCTCTAGTGTTACACTGCTAAATTAAGGACGAATAGAGCAGATATCCCTCGTGTAGCTTTGCGCGAAATTCAAAACAAACAAACAAGAGAATACAGATTGAAAGCTTCAGTAAAACCTTACAAGTTTCTTGTTGTTGTTTTTTTAAATACATAGTCTCCTTCAGGAACAAATTTAAGAAACTTTAAACAAACGTCATAATTAAAATAATATTATTAATATAAAGGACTCCACAAATTTCATGTCCTCTTCTTGCCTTTTTCGAATGTGTTTATTCGAGTTTAACAATGTCTTTATAAACTGTACAACAGCGCCCTCTAGAGCAACTTAGCGAGATTATCATAAAACCGCCATATTCTTATAAGAAAATACTTTTTTTTTTAACTTATTTATTTTTGCAATACGATTTAAACTTGCGAGGACAAGATGAACTTTTCAATAGCCACGGCACTTGAAATTCTTTTAGGCAAAATTAAAGTAACTTAGCCCAAGAGAGTTTTTCTTCCTTTTTATTAACTCTATTTTTGTGCGTTAATAAGCAGTAATACTAAGTGTGGGACGCGCGAAAACCCGATTCGATTTTATTATTCATCGGGATTTTTCTGTTTAACATAATTGAATTAAAACAAATTAAGCTGTGACAGAAAGGGTTTGACCTCCTGAGTCCAAGACTGTAATTAGATCTCAAATCGGTCAAGATATAACGAAGTTATGAGTTAAAAGTTTCTACCTGAAAAACAACTCGAAACTATTCTGTGAGCTGTTATGCCGCAGCTAAAACAAACTAAAACAGTTTTCTATGTTGTGGTGGAACTTGGTCCTCTGTCTAAATCTGTAATATATTTTTACTTTAATGTGTATATAGATTCACGAACATCTATGTTTATAGGTCTTGTTCGTACAATGATTTTAGCATTATTCCAGCTGATAATACGATTTTTTCCGGTTACATTTTTTTATTATTTGTCTTTTTTAAAGTATAACCCCATTGGACTATCTACTTTGTCCACCGCAGGGAATCGAACTTCGCATTTTAGCGTTGTAAGGCCACTGTCCCACCGGAAGACTTCCGTTACGTGGTAGGATGTGTGTGTGTGTGTTTTTCTTATAGCAAAGCCACATCAGACTATCTGTTGAGTCCACTGGAGGGAGTTAGGCTGTATGTCAGTTTCTCCCTTAGGGAGTTAGGCTGTATCTCACTTTCTTCCTTAGAGAGTTAGGCTGTATGTCACTTTCTCCCTTAGGGAGATAGGCTGTATGTTAGTTTCTACCTTAGGGAGTTAGGCTGTATGTCACATTCTCCCTTAGGGAGCTAGGCTGTATGTTAGTTTCTACCTTAGGGAGTTAGGCTGTATGTCAGTTTCTCCCTTAAGGAGCTAGGCTGTATGTCACTTTCTCCCTTAGGGATCTAGGCTGTATGTTAGTTTCTCCCTCAGGCAGTTAGGCTGTTTGTCAGTTTCTCCCTTAATGAGTTAGGCTGTATGTCAGTTTCTCCCTTAGGGAGCTAGGCTGTATGTTAGTTTCTCTTTTATGGAGTTAGGCTGTTTGTCAGTTTCTCCCTTAGGGAGTTAGGCTGTATGTCAGTTTCTCCCTTCTGACAATAGTTTTTGCTCTTCTGTTCTTCTTTCTAATGGACGTTTTGTTTGTCAGTTATATATTCACACGGTATATGATAAATTCCTTGTTTTCTCGTATTTTGAAAGCTACATTAACCCTCACTTCTTTATAATGGGTTTCAGATCTTAGCAGAAAGTTAGACATTAATATTTGTTGCTATTTTTGTTTAGCTATTTCTCTGTTTTTAAAATTTGAGGTATAGTTTGTGAATGATTCTAACTTCACATGTCCTCGAGCTAGAGGCAATATATTCTTCCTCCGAACAGACATTGAACAGTTTTCAAATCACATTTTTAGTAACTGTAGAGTATAAAGAAATTAGTACAATACATTTGTTGACAATAAATGACGTACAGTGTGGTAACATAATCCTGATTTTTGTTTTCGATACTGATAAAAAGTCATTTAATGAAGAACCATTGTGTTCATTACAATAAAATATCTGAATATAGTAAAGAATAGTTTGGGTGAAAAGTAGGAATTCAATATATATATATACATATATACATTGGCGAATGGTAGTTAAGACTGATAGATGGTGTATCCCCACCGCAATGTAGGTCCTACTTCTGCAGTCATCTCCAAAACCTAGGATATATATTATAATGCCACATTATAACTTGTACTCTGGGGTCTTTCAATTACAGTAGCGTTTTTTGTTTAAATTATTTTTGTTTCGACTTGTTTTTTTAAATTATAACAAACTAATATAATTTGTCAGAGGTTTGGATTTGCTGTTTTTAACGAACTCTTCTCTTATAATTCTGCTTATTTAACGTCATTAAAATGTATTTATTTTCACTAAAATATACACACACACATACATACAGGTTTTCCTTTATAAGAATATTTATCTTAATTACATGGGAAACATAGATATTTTGCACACGTTCTCTCACTTTAGAATTTCCAAAGGTCATTCTGTAACTTGGCTTCTTGCCAGACTGAGAATACTTGAAATCTATGCTAATAATTTCTGAAATTTGATATCAATATGACGAATATTCTGTCTTCCAAGATCAACGAAAGTTTTACCTCTTCTCTCTTGGTACCAGAGTCGTAGATAGCTGTCTTATAACGAGTTTATTGTGTGTTGTCATTATCATTAGCCTTATGGTGACATAAACTGTAAATGGGGTCCAATCACTCAACTTCTCGGGTTACATTAACTGTCCTATGAAACACCAGGCGATGCAAGACGAGTCGATACGTGGAAGATAAATTCCAAGAAAACAAACGAAACAGTTGTATTTTACTGGCAGTCTGAAATAGTAACATATGGGGTGTCCGTCTTTCAACCCTGGTGTTCGATAAAGCCAAATCCCATTACAACGTCTTTGAGAGCTAACGAAACGAAATTCCCAATAGAGTCCGTGTAATGTGTGTATTTGTCTCTTTTGCTATAAAGAGACAACCCAGAATCCTTTTCCTTAAAACGTCGTATTCCTTCTAAAAAATCGAAATACTTCTTGTATTTCTCTCTGAATCATCGCAATAATCCATAAATTGTTGTATTTTTAGCTGAAATGTACTCTTTCTTGAAAAAAAAACAACGTATTATTAATACTTGTCTACCCTCGAAATATCGTACCATTTCCAAAACGTCAGAGTTCTACCTGGAACCGTAGTAACTCTTCTTAAAACACTGAGCGCTGATCCACTCCTTGAATCAGTGACATCTGCTCCAAACTTTGAAATAATTACTTTTGTTCTACTACTCGAAATAATGACCTCTGTTCCATCTCCTTGACCACTACATCACTACTTAAAATAATGACCGCTTCTCCACTCCTTAAAACACTAACCACTGCACGACTTCTTGAAACAATGACTACTGCTCTACTCCTTATAACATCAAAGGTCATTTTCTCAAAACTCTCTTGTTTCCATTCTGCTTTCCTTTTACCTTTCCCTCAGGTTAAAGTGACGTCATCCTGCAGGACAGATTTATTTGTTGCGATTATTTTTTTTCTGTTCTGGTAAATTTTTCCTGAAAGTACTCAATACGTAATTACTGTTGTTGTTCGCTTTCTAATATTGACCAGAAACGTACAGATGAATAACAGTTCTGGATCTTTTATTTTACTAAATTATCGTTGCTTGCTGATGAGATGTAACAGTTACTTTCAATACGACCCTTTCTCCAGCAGCATATTTTAAACGTTTAGTGATAGAAATAAAATCGTAAAGCTTAACCTATTACGTACTGTAAATAAATAAATGCATTTATAACAGTTACGGATGATAGAATATATTTATTATGTAAATCTAATCAAGATTTCGGAAGATGAGATTAAATAAACAAAGCAAAACTCTACAAGTGAACCACAGTAAAGATGCATTTTAGTCATATAAAACTACTTATCTATTATTAAGGTGTATAATTTATTTAATACGTGGAAACGTTTTCAGAGCGGAAAAAGACCCGAAGTACAACAGCGCCATTTTGTTTCTAAGTGTCTCTAGGGTAATTTTTTAATTTAATATCCATAAACGTCATTCTTCCCTGTCTTGACAGCCGTGAATACAAGTTATGTTTTAACCCATTTCTATTCTACATCTCGAAAGTTCTTTAAACTTTAAAATCTGATTATGGTTTAAAGTGATATAACGAGAAAGCGAGAAAAAGACACACGTTTAACCATCATTAGTAAAGGTAGCAGCTTCTTGAATATTTTAATATATATTTTTTTTATCAGATGAGTTATTCTTGTAGTTTAAGCGCAAACCTACACAAATGGGCTCTCCGAATACGTGTCTATAGTAGGAGCCCGGCATGGCCAGGTGGTTAAGGCACTGAGGGTCGCGGGTTCGAATCCCCGTTGCACCAAACATGCTTGCCCTTTCAGCCATGGGGGCGTTATAATGTTACGGTCAATCCCACTATTCGAACAAAGCCACGAGAGGGCTATCTGCGCTAGCCGTCCCTAATTTAGCAGTGTAAGACCAGAGGGAAGGCAGCTAGTCATCACCACCCACCGCCAACTCTTTTACCAACGAATAGTGGAATTGATCGTAACATTATAACACCCCCACGGTTGAAAGGGCGAGCATGTTCGGTGCCGCCGGGATTCGAAGCCGCGACCCTCGGATTACGAGTCGAACGCCTTAACACGCTTGGCCGTGCTGGGCCTTCCAAATTCGTCAATAAGCATTAAATTAATCACGATTAGGGTTACAGTCGATGCTGTATCGCGTACGAGACATGAAATTCGCGTGAAAACAGAATGCATTACGTCTTGACGACGTAACAATACTTTGGCTAGGCAGTGACCTAGCTTTTATGCGTTAAGTTTTCCAATTTTTAGTTCTAATTACTTATACCTTCATATCTTGACGATGAATAAATAAAAATAGGTAAATGAGAAATAACTGAATAGATCGCCATTTGAAATATGCGATCTAACCCTTATGTCGAGAGATAAAGAGAGAAAAAACACGTTTAATAACACGTTACAGAATAATTTTTCCACATATTTTATTTTAAAGCAATAAATAAAATGCTACAAAGACACATATATACACTGTTTATAATTAATTCGTAGGCGCTGGACAAATTGAGTTTAAGACTTATTTGAACCGAAAACGAGGTTACATGCCGGACTTATTGATATGTAGTGTATAAATACATGATAACAAAGAAGCATCAGCAGTCACGATATTAGATTTTCAAAAACCCAATATTCTAGCACATAGAAAATAATATTAGTTTGTTTCAGATGCTAACAGCGCGTGCTTTATTATGAACATTAGAAAGAACTTTATGAACAATCGTATTTCGGATAAACACATCACACTTGAAAAATTAGGAGCTTGGTGGCGCTTGAGTAGTTGTTGATCATTTAAAAAAAAATTGTAATTCTGTTACTTTAAGGCAAAACTGACGTTTTGTTAATAATCGAAACGTTTTTGACTGAAGGCTATATATTATTTTATGTATCTTTATTTTGTTAATCTCCGAAATTATTTTGAGTGAAGTCTGAATGTTGTTTTACAAAATTGTATTTTGTTAATAATCGAAACGTTTATTAAGTGAAGCCTACATATTTTATTTTGTTAATAATCTTAACGTTTTTAAGTGAAGCCTACATATTTTATTTTGTTAATAATCGAAACGTTTTTTTTTAAAGTGAAGCCTACATATTTTATTTTGTTAATAATCGAAACGTTTTTAAGTGAAGCCTACATATTTTATTTGGTTAATAATCGAAACGGTTTTTAAGTGAAGCCTACATATTTGTGTCTTGTTAATAATCGAAACGTTTTTAAGTGAAGCCTACATATTTGTGTCTTGTTAATAATCGAAACGTTTTTTAAGTGAAGCCTACATATTTGTGTCTTGTTAATAATCAAATAATTCCGACATGGTTTTTATTTCCTTTTATAAACTGAGCTAATTTTGTATAATTCCAGTTTCATGAAAAAATAAGAAAATAGGTCGTCAGCCGTACCAAGGAAAGAATGCATGTTACCAAGTTATAGGTTTTATTAGATTTCTCTTTCAAAGCTCCATTTCTCAACTTTTTTTAATACAATGGAGCGGCTTCTTTGACTTGATCTATAAAACCATCAAATAATTGTTCGATCAGGAATAACTTTCGTGTTTTTTTTTTCGAAAATGTAACATACATTTGAATCTCGAATCATATCTAACGTTTATCACAAATTTATATGATCAATAACAAGCCTTTTCCACAACCCAACGAACCAACCAAGTTATTAGTAGTTTTTACTCATGTCATCTTCGGGAAGGCGGGAAAAATCCTTCACTCATCTATTGTAAGGGCGACAATGTGGCAATGGATTAGACCAATGGCCGGAGGGCATGCAGTGGAGCTCTTTGGATCCAAGAGTTCGGAACCCCTTGTTACACGACACGACAACAATTTCGCCAATGTCATAATGGAACTTTGTAGGGATTACGTATCCATTTGCTGGTTCACCTGGGAACTCACAAGCAGGTTTACCTGCAAGGACATAAAGAAAAGATGTCTGCCATCTTGGTGAAAGAAAACAAAAGCATTCCAATAAATTATAAAAGATTCAGACCAAGATAAACTTTGTCGTCTACGAACCGTTAATCCGATTTTAAGTAGCTAATCCTATTTCCTAACGCGTATTCTGGTTAGTTTATCAAAACAAATACGAAAAATATACATTCCACCCCCAAAAAACCAAAACAAAACCGAAATCACAAAGCACAAGTTTAAAGTCTATTTATTGTAAACCCTGTGAACAGACTCTGTGGTAAACTGGAACAACAAAATCACGCAATATCTACGTTTAATTAATTAAAAAACAGATATTGATATAGTTAATTAACTATATTCTGTAACAGGTTTTCATGTCTTAGTGATTCTGGAGCCCCAAGCAGATTTCAGTAAATGGGGCCGGCTCCATAATGGTAAATCAATAAGAACAACTCAGAAGTAGATTAAAATGTTTCATTTGTTTGTTTACTATTAAGCACAAAGCTACACAATGTGCTATCTGCACTGACCATCACGGGTATCGAAACCCGATTTCTAAAGGTGTGAGCCCGCAGACATACCGCTGTCCCACTGGGGGGAGTAATTAAAAGGCATAGTTGTTGTTGTTTAGTATTAAGCACAAAGCTACACAAAGGGTTTTCTGTGCTCTATCCACCACGGGTATCGAAACCCGGTTTATAGCAGTATAAGTCTGAAGACATACTACTGTGCCACAAGGAGTTAAAAGGTATAGTAAAGGAGGACCTTCCACGTATGAAGCCTCTAGCAATTGCCCAGTTTGCCCAATAGCTAAGACCGCCTATACATGTAAATGTAATTTAATTAGATTTCTTACACGTGTGATACGTTTGTATGTGAATCAGAGAGATAACTTATTCATATAAGTTAAGAGTTTCACGTGTTAGTGTAATATATTCAATCAATCAATCAATGGATCAAAAAAGGTAACTGTCTGACGTCTATTTGTAACCTGATCAGTCTATGAATGAATCAGATAACGTAACTGTTTGGTATATATTCAGTCTACGAACAGATCGGACAAGGTAACTGTCTGACGTCTATTTGTAACCTGATCAGTCTATGAATGAATCAGATAACGTAACTGTTTGGTATATATTCAGTCTACGAACAGATCGGACAAGGTAACGGTCTGACGTCTATTTGTAACCTGATCAGTCTATGAATGAATCAGATAACGTAACTGTTTGGTATATATTCAGTCTACGAACAGATCGGACAAGGTAACTGTCTGACGTCTATTTGTAACCTGATCAGTCTATGAATGAATCAGATAACGTAACTGTTTGGTATATATTTAGTCTACGAACAGATCGGACAAGGTAACTGTCTGACGTCTATTTGTGACCTGATTAGCCTATGAATGAATCAGATAACGTAACTGTTTGGTATATATTCAGTCTACGAACAGATCGGACAAGGTAACTGTCTGACGTCTATTTGTAACCTGATCAGTCTATGAATGAATCAGATAACGTAACTGTCTGACATGTTCAAAGCAGGCAGAGGGAAGTGTTGCTACAAAGCTATATTTTAATGTGTGGCTTAATTTACTGTATAAGCTATACACGAGAGCAGTTGAACTCATATATTTAACAACTTCCCCCATATCGTCTTTGCATTTAAAAAATAGACCCTTATTCGCCATCCAAAACTAAAACAGTTGATGCGACATCAGGTGTCATGTATTAGAAAGTGTATTGGATGCACACAAATTATTTAACGACTTAAAAAAAAGAAGGTGAAGAAAAATTATTTTTCGAATTTGGAAACAATCAGCTACTATACTGTTCGATCTCGATGGAGAACGTAATTTTGAGGAAAGCAAGTTCTTATTGGTTCATTTACCACATCTATTTTAGGACTACAGCTTTTTAACACTAGAGTCTAGCGAACGATCACGACTCTCCCAACAACCTAACCCCCTGGTAATCGATACACTGAGTAAGTAACTAAACTTACATATCGGTGGTTGTTGAGACCATTCTCCGACGTCATTACAAACCGCCATTGATTCGCCAACAAGGACAAATCCAGCATGACATGTATAGGTTACTGTGTCGCCCGTCAGGTAGCGTCCTGTGTCTAGAACTCGACCATTAGGAGGGGGTAGTGGAGGTGTACAAGTAATAGCTGAAACGATGGGAAAACACATTTAATTTACACAAACAGTTTTTGTTTTATTTTTTTTATTTCGTCTAAGCTATACGAGGGCTATCTGCGCTAGCCGTCCCTAATTTAGCAGTGTAAGACTAGAGGGAAGGCAGCTAGTCATCGCCATCCACCGCCAACTCTTGGGCTACTCTTTTACCATCGAACAGTGGGATTGACCGTCACATTAGAACGCCCCCACGGCTGAAAAAAAGGGCGAGCATGTTTGGTGTAACGGGGACTCGAACCAGCGACCTTCAAATTACGAGTCGAGTGCCTTAACTCCACCTGACCGTGCTGGGCCTTACACAAAGAAAAACAGAGAGGTAGGTTTACTTTCAATAATACTGTTTGAATCTGTTTAAGGCTTAAACAAAAAAGTATCTCGTGCGGTTAAAGCTGTGTTGTTTATTGTTTACCAAAGCAAATAATTACGTTAATAGCACAGTAGCAGTTGTATCGTTTCGTGTTTTTGATTTTATATTTGTGAAACGTTTTATAATCACGATAAAAAATAATTATATTAATTATTTGTATAAGTGATTTTTTATTTTATTCAACAGTACGTGTCTATAAAAAGTAATTTTATCCAATTTAACATTTATGATCTTACATAGTTTTATTGTATTCGTTATATCTCATTTGAGCTGTTTTAATTTTAAGTTTCTAAAATTTAAAATTAAAATGTTAGTCGTTCAGCCTAAATTATACGAAGTGTTTCATACAGTCGTGTCTTTGTCTGTTTATTCTTAAGCGTAAATCTGCACATTATGCTATTTTTGCTGTACCTATTACAGGTATCGAAAACCGATTATTATAAACCTGCTGAGTGTCTGTTGAGCCACTGGTGGGGGCTTTTTAAAGGTTTCGATACCCTGTGTTTACCTTGTTGAAGATACTTGTCCTTAGTTCTTTTTGTATTTTCTTTTTTGTGACAGAGAATTTATTTCTATTGAATTCTTAAAATATAATTACAAGCGGTCAGTTTATTTGAAAATATATTAATAAAAGTAGAAACTTGTTAGATAATATTTAGTTATTTGCGTTTACAATGACTTTTTTAACCAGGGCCCGGCATGGCCAAGCGTGTTAAGGCTTGCTACTCGTAATCTGAGGGTCACGGGTTCGCATCGTCGTCGCGCCAAACATGCTCACCCTTTCAGCCGTGGGGGCGTTATAATGTGACGGTCAATCCCACTATTCGTTGGTAAAAGAGTAGCCCAAGAGTTGGCGGTGGGTGGTGATGACTAGCTGCATTCTCTCTACTCTTACATTGCTAAATTAGGGACGGCTAGCACAGATAGCCCTCGAGTAGCTTTGTGCGAAATTCAAAAACAAACAAACTTTTTAACCAAGAGAGAAAATCATATTTAGAGATGGCGTACGGCTTGAAGAAATTGAGATTGAGAAATTAGTTCTCGTTGGTCACTCGCTGTTGTTTGTGGAAATTATGATAGGACATCCTATAATGATCCGCATAAATGGCTAATATTCTTTGTTATGAACGCGTTTTAAAATTTCTGTATCTCCTCTTCGATTATGTTGTCGCATGTGTGCTGCTATAAATTTATGAGCACTCATATGAAGGTTTCGTGGATAGTGCCAACACCCAACTTGTAAGCTGCATGTATCTTATCGTAGCGATTGTTTTATTTTGTGGTTTATTAACTTAAATTCATTAATACACTTAGTTGTAATGCATAAGTATTATTTGGAAATTAATATTTACTATAAAAATTCATTTTTACACTTACAAATATTATTTTGCATTTTGAGCTTCATTCATAGATTTAACGTCAATTTAAACCTCGCGTGATGCTATTAGGTTTACGACCGAAAACATGGAAAACAGCGAGGTTATCCAACTAATAATTCCAAGTGTTTTAATAATTACAGGATTCCAGTTTTTATGCTAATTTATAACATTATTTACGTGTTATCAGTTTACTATATAGCACTAGCTTCATTAACTAATATTTTACCTTTTAATTCCAATTCACAGGTTATGTCGTGAAACCCACAAAACACCATTAAGCTTCACTTTCATTTAATCGTAAAAAAACATAACTTTCAGACTTTATTTGCAAACATACGTTAATAATGATTGAAATAATAATTAATACATACTTGTTACTTTATAAATCTAATAAATATTTGTTGTTACTTTATTACCGTTTATACTGTGGGTTAAAAAAGGTTACTGCTACCGTGTTTCCTTGTTTATGAGGTCGCTGTTGTCGTATTTTAGGATTTTCTATTTGATAATTTCTTTAAAATGTTAGAAAAACAGAAATAAAGTGGGTCTGGACTGGCTTTCGACGCTCCTGTTATGGTCTGAAATAACTAAGAACAGAAACTTAATGATTTTATATAATTCTTTTATATTAGTTTTATTATATTCTAAATAGAGTACTGGTCCCCTGACGGACGTTATGTAAATTAATGATTAGTGACAGATTATTCCAAGACATGAAAAGTTGCTTCCCTTATATGTAATTTTTAAAACAAAACAACAACAAAAAAAGCCTTGAAACTACAAAGCACAAAATGTGAAACTGCAAACTTACATGTATCTCGTCATAGACCCAACAAAACTGTATGTCAAATTTGTTGAAGATCCATCAACAGGAAGCAAAGTAGTGGTAAATAAAAAACTGAAAAATGAAAAATTACACATCCAACTACAGGGGGCAAATTAGCAGTCAAACAAATAAAAAACGCGAAAACCTCCATAAAAACCCCAAAAGGGCAAAATGCAAAATCGAAGATTTTAATGTATCTCAGCATTGACATATTGAACCTCCGTATCACATTCGGCGAAGATCCATCTACACCTTGTGAGGTTAGTTGCATGGACATACAACAGACAATAGACTGTACTCTTATAAATATCTATTCTAGATTTATGCAGCGAAAACTGGATTCGAATATTTATCGTCAGTTTGTATAGTTTGTACACACTTACCCTCACACATGGGCGGATAGTCCGACCAGGATTCGTTCTTCAAACAGTGTAAGGACGCCGCCCCGACGAGTCTGTAGCTTGTTGGACAGGAGAAATTGACACGATCACCGTAAGTCCGGTTGTGAGTGCTCAGCTTAAGATGCGGGGAGTCCGGGGTCAAGAGTGGACACTGGATCACTAGAATCGACAGAAAGAAAGTCAAGGACTACGTAAGGTTAAAATTTAAATAAACGGACAAGTATAATTGTAAAACAATGACAGCAACCTAATTCAAAATATTGAATATCCAGGCATCTGATAAAACTCCAGAAAGAGAAGACCTAATGTACTCTTAAAGTTGGAAAAAAATCTCATTTTCCTAAAAGAAAACACAAAAGTATTTTAAATTTGTGGTTAGAGTTCTCTCTATCACGACACCATCCAAACACGACTCTACCGTTGGATTGTCATTTGCTATTATCTATTGCCGGTGTCGTCTAGACATCGTTAGATAGCTTCGATCAAAGCAGATGGCAGTAATAGATTATGAGGAAACGATTGTTTGTTTCTCTAATGTTAATCACAAAGTTAGATAATAGACTGTGCTGTGTCACCACGGGTACCTGAACCCTGTTTTTTAGCGTTATAAGCATACATATTTGCAACTGAGTCACCTGAATATTAGTTCGTTCTAAAGTGTCTAAATAAAACAAAAACAAATTGCATCTCTTTTATTATTCGATAGATTTTATAAAAACGCATATTTTATAAAACTAGCAAGAGTAATGAATTTATAATTTTGTTTTCAACTATAAAAATTATTTACCACACAAAGTAGTTCGTCATTAACTACGTAAGTTTGTTTTATGGTGCAAGGTTTCGATTTCGTAACCTGAAACTTCTATGAGCAATAGATGTCATTGTCCACAGTACAATTTAAACAAAAGTCACTACATCATCTTACGTTGAGATTGTTTAACCGAATGCAAAATTTAAGTATTTCTAGTGTTGTATGTCAGCAAACATTCCGTTGTATCACCAGGGGGGAGGGCTTTTAAAATTAATAAGATTTAGTGTAAATATGAATAAATACCAAAAATTTCAGTTAGAACAATAAAAGGAAGTTATGATCATAAAACGTGAAGGCCTGGCATGAACAGGTGGGTTAAGGCGTTCGAATCATAATCCCAGGGTTGCGGGTTCCCCCGTCGCACCAAACATGCTCGCCCTTTCAGCCGTGGTGACATTATAATGTGACGGTCAATCCTACTATTCGTCGGTAAAAGAGTTGGCGGTGGGTGGAGATGACTACCCTTTACTATTACACTGCTAAATTAAGGACGGCTAGCGCAGATAATCATCACCATCCACCGCCAACTATTGGACTACTCTTTTACTGACGAATAGTGCGATTGACCGTCACATTATAATGTACCCACGGCTGAAAGGGCAAACATATTTGTTGTGACGGGGATTTGAACCCGCAACCCTCAAATTTCGAGTCGAGTGCCTTAACCACCTGGTCATGCTGGGCTTTGTCTCTTTGGAATGAGGTAACTTCTAGTCACACAGATCACCAAGTTATCAGGACCAACAGTTTGTAATTAAATTATATCAGCGCAATTTAATCAATACTCGACCGTCTAGAGGATAGGCTGGATAGAAATATATTAATAATGGATGAGCAGATAAACATAAATTAAACTTTGCCCTAGATCAGTAATCTTACAACAGTTGAAGATAGAGAAAAACTACGTTCCTTACCTCTCGACCTAATGATGACAATTGGCCGAAATAATGGACAAGTGTGAATTGTAAATAAGTTACCTAATTATATGTTAATAATTCTCTACTTGTCTCCCCATTTTTTACCAGCTTTATCCACTCAATCATTTTAACGAAGTGAAACAAATTAGTAGCTATTATATGTTTAAAATTTTTATGTAATCGATAAATCATTTATACGATGTAATTCGAAATTACTTTTGTATACAGCGGTGTGCTGCAGCTGGAAGCTGTATGTATGCTTAATAAGTTGTGTTTACGTAGTTTTACCGATTTTAAGTTGCTACTACAACAATACTTGAAGCCAGAAAGAAATTAGTGTTAGTGTTCGGCAAGCTTGGTATACGGTTTTCTTTCTTTAGTGTTACTTCCACTTATAGTATTGGTTAGAATGTTTGATATATTTATTTTTATTACATATTGTTCATTATTATAAATTATTTCGCAATGTTAGCTTAAACTTTCTCAGAATAATCTAGAATTTTTCTCAGTTGACTGAACCTGAAGACATACCATTTGGTTTACCACCAAAAATATCGTTAACAACGAGGGTATCCGAGAGATAAAACAGTGCACTCTCATCTTTATGAGTAAAAACAGTACGCCTAATTATTATTTTACTTTAAGTTACAACTTTTACAGTAAAAGCTGTAACTTGTAATAAAATAATATATTTATAATCAGTAAGTAAACTTAGAACAAAAACAGTACGCCTAATTATTATTTTACTTTAAGTTACAACTTTTACAGTAAAAGCTGTAACTTGTAATAAAATAATATATTTATAATCAGTAAGTAAACTTAGAACAAAATTATTGGTATATTTAATAATCTATACTTATTACCGGATTAATTTGTATTTTTGTTCTGATTAGAGTTAATATTAGTCTTACCACAAGAGTTGTGGTTTGTTGGTTTTTCGTAGATCTGGTAAATATTTTGCATAAACAAAATAGCCAACATTTATAAAATAAATTTAATTAGTTATCGTTTACTTTAAATATTAACGATTAGTCAACAAACTATCTAAAAAGTTATATTTGTTTAAGCCTTTTTTCATTTCCTTTTTAACTTACATTGGCAGAGAGGTGGAGCGTCAGACCACTTGCCGGAGGCTGTGCACGTGATATCCTTGGAACCAACCAGCTTGAAACCTTCCATGCAAGCGAAATGAGCCTTGCTGTGCATTTTATTACCTTCCACAGCCATTACACGGTTATGGTCTATAGAATTTATCGGTGGACACTCCACGTCTATTGTAAAATGTTAAATAATAACGTAATTGTATCTTGAGCCACCAAACATTAAAAGTACAAACAATATGTTTGACTGAAAATTCACATCTTCAACCACGCTTATGTTAGTTTTAAAATACGCCAATTAATTCACTAATAAGGTATTAGAAGAAGAAAAACGTAAATTAAGATATATAATAATGTTTAAAAAAAGCAAAACAATTTTATTCACCAGATGTCACTAATAAACACTTGAAGTTAGAATGTATGAAAAAAATCACTGAAACACAATTCAGTGATGTCGAGAAACCCACTTGTTGAGAAATATATATGCAAAAACGGCTCGTTCTATGTAAAAGTGTTTTCTCGGCCCAAACGAGCCGTTTTTGCATATAAATTTCTCAACAAGTGGGTTTCTCGTCATCACTGAGTTGAGAAGACGTGGCATGGCCAAGCGCGTAAGGCGTGCGACTCGTAATCCGAGGGTCGCGGGTTCGCGCCCGCGTCGCGCTAAACATGCTCGCCCTCCCAGCCGTGGGGGCGTATAATGTGACGGTCAATCCCACTATTCGTTGGTGAAAGAGTAGCCCAAGACTTGGCGGTGGGTGGTGATGACTAGCTGCCTTTCCTCTAGTCTTACGCTGCAAAATTAGGGACGGCTAGCACAGATAGTCCTCGAGTAGCTTTGTGCGAAATTCCAAAACAAACAAACATGAGTTGAGAAAATATTTTACATAGAAGAGCGAACAACGTTTCGACCTTCTTCGGTCATCGTCAGGTTCACAAAGAAAGAGGTAACTGACCGGAAGCTGACCACATGTTTGAAAGGAGTTGTGTAACTGAGTGTCGGAATGTAGAGGGCGGTATTAGATGTTTGAATATATAATTTTATTTGTTTTATTATATTAATATAGGTATAAAGGCGTTCCTTTATATTGGTTTATTTTGGGTTTAAGTTTTGTATAAGTAAGGCTTCTTTAATTTTGCGTTTGTTTATGTTTGTTTCTTTATTTAGTATTTGAGTGTTTTCTATGGTTATGTTGTGTTTATTTGACTTGCAGTGTTCGAAAACGTGTGAAGGTGACTTTTTTATGTTCTTTGAATCTGGTTTCCATTTTTCTACTTGTTTCTCCAATATAGAAGTCGTGGCAGTTATCGCATTGTATTTTATAAATAATGTTGGTGTGGTGTTTGTCAGTGTAGTTTTTACATAGTATAGACCTCAGTTTTGTGCCTGATTTTTGAATGAATTTGGTATTAATTGGAATGTCATATTTTGTTATTAGTTTTTTACCAAATGTTGGTTATTTGTTTGCTGATGTCAGGAATATATGGTATACAGCAGTATATGGTTTCGTGATTTTTTGATTCGGGAGATATATTTACTTTAGTTGGTTGATTTTGCTTTATGTCTAGGTGTGTGCGTATAATGTTTTCCACGGTTTGTGGAGGAAACTTATTGATGTTGATGAAGTATTGTTTTATATTGTCTAATTCATCGTTAATTTTATCTGGTGAGCATAGTTTTATGGCTGTGTTTATTTGGTTTCTTAGTATGTTGAGTTTTTGTTTTGTTTCATGTGCTGAGTCCCAAGGAATGTATAGTCCAGTATGGGTGATTTTTCGGTGGATTTCTGTTTTGAATTGTGTGTCAGTTCTTGTAATTTTGAGGTTAAGAAATGATATTTGATTGCTTTCTTCCTGTTCACATGTGAAGTTAATGTTGGGATGTATAGAGTTAATGTGATTGAAAAAATTAAGTATGTGTTCTGTAGATTTGAATCCCGCAACCGTGTAATCTACATATCTGTACCAGTATAGTGGTGGATGTAATGCTGTGTTAATTGTTTGTGTTTCAACTTGTGTCATAAAAATATTGGCTAGAACTGGTGATACTGGGTTGCCCATGCTTAGGCCATTTGTTTGTATATAGTTTTGGTTGTTGAACATGAAGTTTGTCTTTATCGTGGTGAATTCTATGAGGGTTGCTAATTGGTTGCTGGGAATGTCTATAGTTGGGTTAGGGTCTCGGATATAGAGTTCTAAGGCTATCTTGCAGGCTTCAGTGGTTGGAACTTCTGTAAAGAGAGATATAACATCGAAACTGGCCATTAAGGCTTTATGATTAAGTTGATTTAGATTAGACTTGAAATTAAAAGAGTCTTTGATGAATGAGCTGGCTGATGTTACATATTTGGAGAATGCCCATGCTATGTATTTACCAAGATTGTAATTAAACGATTCATATGTGGACATTATTGGTCGTAATGGACAATCTGGTTTATGAGGTTTGGGGATGCCGTATATTTGCGGTGTCCGTGAGTCGGTTTTTCGTAGGTAGGAATAAAGTGTTTGTGAAATTGTGTTGGCTTTTTTCATTTGTAGTAGCAATTTGTTCAGTTGCGCCTCGTGTGTCTTTGTTGGATTTGTGTGTATTGGTTTAAATTTGTTCGTGTCTGATAGGATGTTATTCATTTTTTGGATGCATTCATTCGTGTTCATTATGACTATAGCGTTACCTTTATCTGCTTTTAGAATTTTTATGTTTTGTCTTGTTTTAGGTTTTAATGGAATTAATGTCTCTTATTGTAAGGTTGCTTTTTAGTTTTCTGTTTTAAGTGATTATGTTGATGGTTTTGTGAGAAAATTCTTTGAAAAAATCGTTTAAGATGTTGTTTTTAGGTGTTTCTGGAAAATATAAATTTGTAATTTTACCTGGGAAGTTTGGCTGTTGGATGTCAATAAAATTATCTAAGTTGTCTTCTTTCTGTTGGTTGTTTTTTGGTTGTTTCCTTGTTTTTGTTCTCTGTAGAAAGTATCACAAGTCTCCTGGCTAGGTCTTCTAAATATGTTTTGATTTCTATGGTTGGAATGTACCTAGGTGCTATTGCGAAGTTGAGTCCTTTGTTAAGTAGATGTATCTCGTCTGTGTTTAATTGACGGTCGGATCTGTTAATTATGAGGTTAGTCAACGGTTTGTCGTTTTGGTGTCTTTTTTGTTGTTTGCATCTTAGTTTTTCTAGTTTTTTGTTGTGGCAGATCTTTTTGTCTCTGTCGTTCTTAGTATTGATTTGGTATATGTTTCGTTGTGTAAGTCCGTAAATCTCTGGTTTAATGCAGCATGCCAGTTGATGGTCTAGGTTCATTTTTTGTTTTTGTAAGTCATGTAGTTCTTTGTATTTTGTGTTCAACATGGCTTTAAGTAGTTTTTTTCTGTAAATATTGGATAATGTTTGTGTATGTATTAAAATTTTTTGAAAGTTTTACCTTTACAAAATTCGGGGTTAGTTGTTCCTTTCTACATTGTTGAATAAAATAGATGTCATTTCTTCTATTAATAATTCGTTGGTTTAAATTTCTTAGTTTCTTAACGATCGTGTGAGCGTGTACTGTTAATAGTGGTGTACTGTATTCTAGTTCAGACATAATGGTAACAGGTAAGTACAAATACACTGAGAAAAACACAAAAACTTACACTGCAAGTCAAATAAACACAACATAACCATAGAAAACACTCAGATACTAAATAAAGAAACAAACATAAACAAACGCAAAATTAAAGAAGCCTTACTTATACAACAACTTAAACCCAAAATAAAACAATATAAAGGAACGCCTTTATACCTATATTGATACAATAAAATAAATAAAATTATATATTCAAACATCTAATACCGCCCTCTACATTCCGACACTCAGTTACACAACCCCTTTCAAACATGTGGTCAGCTTCCGGTCAGTTACCTCTTTCTTTGTGAACCTGACGATGACCGAAGAAGGTCGAAACGTTGTTTGCTCTTCTGTGTAAAATATTTTCTCAACCCAAACGAGCCGTTTTTGCATATAAATGAAAGACACTTCGTCTGTTACTTAAGACCAAACACTTAATTAATTATCAGTAACCATTTTGCATATCAATATTAATTAAAATAATAATATATAATGACGTTTCGATTCACAAGCACGTGACTACATGCCTAGAATAATACAGGCAAAATTGGATTCAAGAATAACCAATTATTCATTGAATATATTGTAGTATATATAACAATAAATATGAGGCTGGAGTAATATTATTATACATTATTCTATATTCTTTAAAATTCCTGTGGAGCGAGATTAAAAATGTGATATATTAAAATAAAATAGGCTTAACACTTATAACCTGTTAAGTACATAACTTATCATAATTTGTAAAAGACGTAATATAAACACCATAACAAATATTGGCTTATATGAATAGGTTTTTGATCAAAAATATTTTGACGTATTTCTATGGCATGAAAATATTATTTAATCAAAAATTTGTACGGTTTATTGAAAGGTGAAGTCTTACAATCTAAGTTTTTGATTACTTTAGCTAAATATTGTATTATGACTGTTAGAAAAATATGTATAGGTAAAAACGTTCATTTATATCTGTTGTCCTTTTATAAGGCACAGTTAAGAAAGAAAATAAGTTTTGATTATTCGAGATATGGAATTCATAATAATATCGATACTTTCTTTCATTGGCATTCTAAACTTGTTTGCCCTTGTTCATAACTCTGTACTATTGTATGCCCTTTGACATAAACTATAATAAATAATTTTATAAAGTGCATTTCATTTCCATAATAGTGTTTATTTGATTTTTGTGTTTGTCTTCTTTGTAATGTATGTGATTATGAGGCCCCCTATGGAAGATTATTTAAGTTAAGAAAAAAGGTTTTGAGTGAAACGTGCCATCGCTAAGGGATATAACAAGTATTTACGCATGGCATGAATACCAAAACTACACACCCTTACAATAGTTGAAAATCCCTAAAGGATTAGGTAAACAATATAATGTTTAAATATGAAATGGGCCTAATATTAACTAAAGTATTATAATAACTGAAATAATAAGTGCGCTTCTTAAACCATGCAGTAATAAAAAAGCAAACAAGCGGGAATAACAAACCAGGGATCTCTAGCAGACATTCCACACCTGATAAAGGATGCGAACAGATTAAAAATATTGAAATTCTTGTTAACCCACAAGCACTTATAACGAGGTTATACGACATTTTAGAAGATAGAAAATGAAGATTAAAAGCTATTTTTAAGCTCACTTCTGTCTGAGTGTTGAAAATGTCAAGTGACTTAACAAATATAAATAATAAATAAAAGTTTGTAAACATTTCTTATGGGCTTTCGACGTTATTAACTAGATAAACATAAATGTAATACACATATGATTGTTTGTTATCTACTCATTGTACGTATCAAACCTCGAATTTTAATGTTATAAGCTCCCAAATTTACCGCTGAGCCATCTAGGGATAGTAAATAAAAAGCCAGCTTGTTCTCTTATAAAATATTATCAGACGGGTCCCGCCCGATAACAAACGCAAAGAATATTATAAAATATTAGATTAAAAAAGTTCAATTATTCAATCAATGTTTTTGAGTGCCACACAAATTAAATTTTTCTTTTCTATCCAAGGTGTTAGGGAAAAGTTATGAAGGTTCCCCTCTATAAATAAAAAAATAAATAAATCAGTAAAACTTATTTGATCCTAGTCCCATGGTTATAGTTACGAAACATTCCCGTGAATTTCTAACTTCAAATTTTAGGAAAAACCTAAGAAACGGAGAATATAAAGTCGGCTGCAATAACAACGCAAATATTCGTCTGTTTAGCTGTATAAACAAATTGCTGGCGTTCGGCAGTTACATAAAGCACACTTCTTTATTTGCTTCGCTTTTCCTAGGAATACTAATGGACCGTGGATTCGTCGAAACTAGTCTGTTGCAGCGAGACTAGTGAATAAAAAAATATATTAGGCCTATATGCCATCATTTCTTCACTGAAATTCACTTATATATTGCAAGGAAAATAAATCAACAATAACAAACTCAGATATTTTCTTCTTGAGCAGAATGTGGCGAAAATGGTAGTCTGAATATTGATTTGAAATTGTGTTTGTGAAAATAATGATCATCTGTGTCTTACACCGACCGAATCTCCACGGTTTGGAATAATCCCTGAAAATCTCAATCTCCAATAAATGTGAGCTCTTCGCTATGAAACATTTGTTAGAGAAGAAATCGATGTTTCAGGCTTAGGAATGGTTACTACTCTCTCTTCTCCTTCCTATTAGTAATAAAACTATGAGTGGCAGTTAGCTTGTGTGCATTCGAATTACGAAGTTGAATCCATGCTTAGAAAGGTGTATGCAAAGTAGTATATTATTTATCACGGAAAAGAAAAATGTTTAGGCTGTATCGTCAACAGCATTTTGCGTTAAGATATATTTTTACCAGATCAATTAAGAATTATAAACAATCAAAATGCGAAGCAGTAAGTGAGCTGCAAAAACATTCAATATTCTACCAAAACAAAAATAATTTTCGAATACTATTATGCTATGTTATTCTTCAGTAAGTTTAAAATAATTAATCGTTCATCTAGCTCTACAGATGTAGATTATGATTCTAGAGCAATTGTAAAAATATGTCGAACGTATCAAATCACCTTAAGGTGTTCTAAAATATATTTAGAACTAGTAAGTAGCCAATCAAATCACCTTAAGGTGTTCTAAAATATATTTAGAACTAGTAAGTAGCCAATCAAATCACCTTAAGGTGTTCTAAAATATATTTAGAACTAGTAAGTAGCCAATCAAATCACCTTAAGGTGTTCTAAAATATATTTAGAACTAGTAAGTAGCCGAGAATTGGATACCTATATACTTTTATAAAACTGTTACGAAAGATTTCTTTTATTCATCAAGTCAGTTTTGAAGATATTTTGAAATATATTTAAGATAACAAAAGCACTGATAACCCCTTTTACTATATATTAAAAAATGTTACTTATTCTAGTCATTTTATAGCTTAACACAATAAGTGCTGTATAAAAACCCGAATTGTAGGGTTATAATTCTTCAAATTTAATTTCTTATGCATCAGTTTATCTTAAGACCTTTCAAAGTCTAAGTCGTCAATGCGTTAGGTGCAGTGTACTTTAAATACAATGTTCTCATATAATATTGACCATTACTAAGAAAACACGTTTGCTATGTATGGCTGTGTCCACTTGCAATATATTTCTTGTCAGCACAACGATGTTACACATCATACTTTAAAAAAGCGAATAAAATATACCAACGCAACCCACGAGACTGGTGGTCACACATAGCTTACCTTTGACAATAACATAAATCTTGTTACTTTCACCTCTAGGTGTGGTGCAGCTATAGAAACCAGAGTCTTCCTCTTTGGCATAATAAATGGACAATCGGTATTTCCAACTCCTTTCGTCAGTCGACAATGACCACCCGCAAGGATACTGCCTAAAAATTGAGAATAAAAGTCTTGATTTCGTCCAATATTTCTTAAAGGAATAATTTATAGAAATACTCTTTCATTCACGTGTCAATAGATAACTCGAAACTACGTTTATTACGTAGGCTCTTAAGAATTCTAGTCACCAGATATGTCTCTTAAACATTCACAAATGATAAATAAAGGGTAAGCTTATGGGTGCTCGTGGTAAACAAATTATGCTCTGGAAGGTTAGAGATTTTGACAAGGAGAAAGAATGAGTAATCCTGGACAGTTTTTAGTTAGCCCTAACATCCTGTTTCCCTTTAGGGGTTTCGACCAATCAGATACATCACATTCACAACGTTCTCATTATATGCTACATCGATTTTTCTTCTTTCTTGTCGGCTTAACAAAGCACATCTCGGTTGTCATGGTTTTGGTTTTGTTGCTCAAAGAGAGAACTGATGGGTTGTACATCTGATAACTACGGTGCTGTTTCGGTTTGATTTAATTTCAAGAAAAGGTCTTTATAGGATTAAAATGAATCTCAGCCCAAAACAAGATCACAGCAGAGATCGTGGCTGGATTTGAAAATTCAGGTCAGTTAGACCATAGATTACCGAACTAAAACAAACTAAGAGAAGTAACGGAAATCATTATTACTGTACAACATGTAGAATGGATTCTCAGGCAGGCGCCAATATTTTTGGCCTAACCAGTAAAACAGTTTATTTCTTACTCTTATAAAACAAATTTCACACGACTATGTTCAAATATGAATTCCATCCCGAATAATTGGTAAACACATTTTGTAAGTTTAACTCTTTGATTCGGCCGGGTATAACCAGGTGGTTAAGGCGTTCGACTCGTAATCCGACGGTCGCGGGTTCGAATCCCGGTCGCACCAAATATGTTCGCCCTTTCAGCCGTAGGGGCGTTATAATGTTACGGTCAATCCCACTATTCGTTTGTAAAAGAGTAACCCACTGCTAAATTAGGGACGGCTAGTGCAAATAGCCCTCGTGTAGTTTTGCGCCAAATTCAAAGCAGTAACAAACAAACAAATTGTTAATCAAAGGTTAATGAGTGACACTATGCTACTGTCGATTGTACTTCAATATTTATAGATTTGTTTGTTCGTTAACTAGTTTCATTATTTTTTAATACCTGTTTCTCTAAATTATTAATTACGCCAGTTACGCATAGCTTGTTTGTTTGTTTTGAATTTCGCGCAAAGCTACTTAAGGGCTATCTGCACTAGCCGTCCATAATTTAGCAGTGTAAGACTAGAGGGAAGGCAGCTAGTCATCACCACCCACCGCCAACTCTTGGACTACTCTTTTACCAACGAATAGTGGAACAGTGGGATTGACCGTCACGTTATAACGCTCCCACGGATGAAAGGGCGAGCATGTTTGATTACGCATAGCCAATATTTTAATGTGTACTTACTGATTTCCAGCAGGTTATAGGATACAACTAAAATACGTCGAATATTGAAAACATGAATATGTTTTTCATACCCCCCATAAAATATGGAAAACAATTACATTAAATTATTGTTACAACACTAAAACCAAGGGTTCGATTCCCCTTGGTTGACTCAGCAGATAGCCCGATGTGGCTTTGCTATAAGAAAAACACACATACATACACACACTTAAAAAAAACACTTAAAACTGAATGCTATGAATGAAATAATGACACGAGCGACATCTTCAGTAAATTATTGATACACGTAAAATACCGCAACTGTAATTAGGTTTCTGATCCACAGAATGTTTTTTTTTTAATTCTGATAATTCTCTGAACAATTTAGTACACACAAAATTCAAATAAATTCTTGGTGCATGTAAAACACTAAAACTGTAAGTTCCTGATATATTTGTAGGATATAATAAGTCCGAGAAGCTTATGATACATGTACAGGGTGACCCGTAAGTCCCTACCCATCCTTATGTTATATTCAATTACGCATGTATTATAAATTGGTTTCTTTTTTTTGAGAAATATGGCCGATGTAAGCCATGAAGAACATGACGTCACATAATATTATGCAGCGAGAATGAGGGACAGCACACAGATACACTGGATACATAAGATATATGGATGGGTATGGACTTACGGGCCACCCTGTAGAATAATAAAAAAAAAAACCTATAACGTTCGTGGTACACATAGAATCATCAGTTTGGTTTGAATTTCGCGCAAAGCTACACGAGGGCTATCTGCACTAGCCGTCCCTAATTTAGCAGTGTAAGACAGTGGGAAGGCAGCTAGTTATCACCACCCACCACCAACTCTTGGGGTACTATTTTACCAACGAATAGTGAGATTGACCGTCACATTATAACGCCCTCACGGCTGATAAGGCGAGCATGTTTGGTGCGACGGGGATTCGAACCCGCGACCCTCGGATCACGAATCGAGCGCCTTAACCACCTGACCATGTCAGGGCATGTTGAGAGATGCGCAGTGTGTGTTTGGAAACACATTTATCAAATTTATTTTAAAAAAAAAGTACTAATATAATTTCTGGAAGCCATACTTTACAATTATACATTAAGAGAAAGCGAAACGCTTTTATATAAGAGAAAGCGAAACGCTTTTATATTATATAACGTTCAACACACACACAATGAAGATAAGTAACGCATTACCTCACACTCTAACATGCTTTTTTCTTTAGTTAAAGCGAAACGCTTCTTTATTACAATGTTTACAACAGACACGATGACACTGTTTAGCACCAGAACACGTTTTCTCAGTTGCTAGGAAACAAAGCCCCTATTCGTTGTAATATTTTAATGTGCCAATGTTTTCTTAGTACTGTTACACAGCACCAACGTTATGATATCCCCATTAAAATTAATCGAATTTTTGAACAACTTATAAAGACTGAATTATATTGGCATTTGAATTATAGAATATTTATTTTTAAAACAAAATTACAGCTGTACAGTTGTATTTCTAAACAATATACCTTCGGGTTAAATTCAAACACGAATTACATAAAAACCAACCTAGGACCCACCTTTGGCCGGCTGACCATGCCCATTCAGGGTTTCCATGTTCTCTCTGAAACAAACAATCCAAGTGGACGATGCTGTTTGGTAGGATGACCACTTCTCCGGCCTCGGTGACGTCAGCGTCCCCGGACATCACGTTATAGATGATTGTAGGTGGCGCTTGTGCTGGTCACAAAGGTGCAATAAATATTCTTATTATAACAGTCAGTAATTAGTTAATTAGTACATTTATCCACTTCTGGGTTTAATAATGTACTTTACCCTGCAGAATTTTAAAATTGCCTATATCTTTTTACTCTTTTAGAATCGTTACTCTCATTTCAGTGTAATTTTATTACACTTGTATAAATATATAAAAATTACATTTGTTTTGTCACGTGTGTAAGTGTAATTTTAGGTTTTATGAAATAATTGTGGTCACTGTTAAGAAAACCGGACTTATCGAACTACCCTGTTAACGTGTTTTTGTTTCTGTATTGTGTTTAATTTGATCTGATCCAGAGCACAGTAATCCATCATAAATCCATCATATTGATATTACTCCAATAAAGCTCTCACTCCCTTGCCCACTGAAAAATTCTGACTGACATTATCGGTTCTAACATTCGAGATCACATTACTCAACAAAAATCATTTTCGCGATGACGTGTTTACTGGCGATTGTTTCGTCACTCTTGCGTCTTCTTCGTTTGTACTTCGAATTTTTTATCATTTTTGGGCCAACCACTATAGCATCACAGGCACTGGCAGAGCTGTATTCTATGTCACAATATACGACACGAAATTTTCCAAGTAATCTGTGCGTACAAATATTAACAGCACAAACGTTCATCATGTAGTCTTCTGAGACGGATATATGGGGTTGTAAGGTTACAAATGTCATCACCTTTGTAAGAACTAGCGTGTACATTTAGCATTGCTTTTGACTTTACAATTTTACAGCAAAAAGGGTTATAGAGAACCCACGAGGCTGTCAAAAAAGGCCCGGCATAGCCACGTGGGTTAAGGCGTTCGATTCGTAATTTTAGGATCGCGGATTCGAATTCCCGTCGCACTAAATATGCTCGCCCTTTCAGCCGTGGGGACGTTATAATGTTACGGTCAATCCCACTAATCGTTAGTAAAAGAGTAGCCCAAGAGTTGACGGTGGGTGGTGATGACTAGCTGCCTTTTCTTTAGTCTTACACTGCTAAATTAGGGATGGCTAGCGCAGATAGCCCTCGTGTAGCTTTGCGCGAAATTAAAAAAAAACAAACTGTCAAAAACAAAACAAAACTAACTACTTTTCCAATGGAGACCCGCGAGGAATTTTTTTTTCCTGGTGTCTCGTTTGGCCAGTCTGCTATTGTGTACATTAGAAAATTGGCAGAAGCCACATAATGGGTTATTGTGTAATAGTTATATATATATAGTCATAACAAAACGCTTTCTATAACGTAACAAATTATATCTCACGCAATCCGTTTCGTATTGCATTCCGAATTACTTTTTTAACAAAGTAAATGCATAAAAATAATATACAAATCTTTACAATGTTTTTTTCTTCCAATCTTTGTTTACTCTGCTGATGGATAACGTATTCGGTAAAGTTTGTTCGTGAATCCTTCTGGAAATGCAATAAGTTAAATTCATAACCACTGGGGTGAAAGTCTCGTGTTTTAGACCCTGCAATAAGTTAAATTCATAACCACTGGGGTGAAAGTCTCGTGTTTTAGACCCTGCAATAAGTTAAATTCATAACCACTGGGGTGAAAGTCTCGTGTTTTAGACCCTGCAATAAGTTAAATTCATAACCACTGGGGTGAAAGTCTCGTGTTTTAGACCCTGCAATAAGTTAAATTCATAACCACTGGGGTGAAAGTCTCGTGTTTTAGACCCTGCAATAAGTTAAATTCATAACCACTGGGGTGAAAGTCTCGTGTTTTAGACCCTGCAATAAGTTAAATTCATAACCACTGGGGTGAAAGTCTCGTGTTGTAGACCCTAATGATACAGAGACAAGTTGTTGTTTTTTCTATTGGGGTATAAATAGAAACATTTAATTCACAGAAGTTGTTGCATTTTTCAGCCAAAACAAAAGTAATCTTTATGATAAATCATGTGATTCACGATATGTTGGCTGAGGGTGCAGAAATATATACGAATTTAACTCATTTTTCATATTTTCACTCAGGTTTCTGGTTACGTCGGTTTCAGAAATTTAATATAATAGCATGCAGTAGCGTACCTGTGTGTGTTTTTTTCCTTATAGCAAAGCCACATCCGATTATCTGCTGAGCTCACCGAGGGGAATCGATCCCCTGATTTTATCTTTATAAGTCCATCGACTTTCCGCTGTACTACCGGGGGTCTTAATGGTGTACCACTTACAAGGTTAATCATGAAACTAATAACCAACAAACAAACATTTACAATGAGATGATCTTATAGCTTATCACAAATTAGAGAAATACCAAACTGTTTTTTTCCTCGATTCAGATGATAGCTGTGTATTATTTAATTGGTATGAAAAAAAAACAACCCTACCTGAGAAATTTCGCTGCAGAGTTGTGGCCACACAGTGAGGAAAAGTGGAACTCCATTTGCCATTCGAACACTTCAGATGTTGCTGGCCTACAAACTTGTACATGCCTACTTCAGAACATCTGAAGTCCAGCTTACTTCCATGAGGAAGAGCCATCTCTTTGTCAGCGGTCAACCTTTTCCCCTCGTAACTGACAATGACTTCAGCGTCAGTCATTTGCAAAGAGCACTGACGTAACATGGGTTGGAAACGATCTCCATCTGGATAAATATAAAACAACAATCACTATTATTTAAAAAAAACAAAACATTTTGCATTCAGAATTTATGACACTGAAATATGATAAAATAATATTTGAAAAACAAGTCATTTATTACGTAGAGACGATTAATTAAGAGCAATATAACAGCGCCCCCAGTAGCTCAGTTGTAAAACCTCACAGTTTACAAAGCTAAAGTTCACGCTTCCGATTTGTTTGTTTGTTTTGAATTTCGAGCAAAGCTACTCGAGGGTTATCTGTGCTAGCCGTCCCTAATTTAACAGTGTAAGACTAGAGGGAAGGCAGCTAGTCATCACCACCCACCGCCAACTCTTGGGCTACTCTTTTACCAACGAATAGTGGGATTGACTGCTCCATTATAACGCCCCCACGGCTGAAAGGGCGAGCATGTTTGGCGCGACGGGGATGCGAACCCGCGACCCTCAGATTACGAGTCGCACGCCTTAACACGCTTGGCCATGCCGGGCCACACAGTTTACAAAGCTAAAGTTCACGTTCCGATTTGTTCGTTTGTTTTGAATTTCGCGCAAAGCTACTCAACAAAACAAGTGATAACTGAGCAATAAACGACAGAATCAGAGTTTTTTGGATATACGATTTTTTTTCTTATTTTCAACTTATCTATGCAAGATTACAAAGATTATGGAATTATATTTTACTTCATGTTATGCATATATATTTTAATAATTTAGTACACATTTAACTGGAAATAATATTACCACAGTTCATCTTTAATATATCTACTGATGACTCAATAGAATGCGTGTTTTTAATTATAATTGCACGTGGTAGTCCTATTCTGATCTAACACACATTGATCGCACATTGTAACAGTTTTTATTTTTGCTAACTGGGCTCCATAATCAATTGCCCCCCGCTAGTACAGCAGTATGTCTCCGGATTTACAACCCTAAAATCAGGGGTTCGATTCCCCTCAGTGGGCTGAGCAGATAACCCTTTGTGGCTTTGCTATACGAAAAACACACACACACCATAATCAATTAATAACTCCAACTCTACCCTTCAAACCCAAAAGTTTATATTTTAGTTCATTTTAAAAGTGTTATGAAGTGAAGAATCGAACCATGAACCTTTGATTAATTCATATTATTCTACTATTATCAACCCCAAGTTCTTGATATCATAATTTTATGTAGTAATAAACACATTTCTCGTATGCTTTCTCTTTAAAAAATAATAGTTTTTTTCGTTAGTATATTTCCAGTTCCAGATAGCCTAGTTGCTTTGCGCCATATAACGCCAAACCCACCCAACAACCCACTATCCTTGAGTGATTATATTGAACGATATATCAATATTTCTATTGATATAAAAAAAATGTGCATATCTCAGAATATTTCAAAAATATCATTGAGTTTAAATATTATTACCAGATTTATTGTTATTAGTTATTTATTTTAGTAGCTTTGGTTTCTCTTTTTTAATAATTCTTAGACCCAGCGCTCTCTGGTGGCTATTAGCATAACTTTAGTTTAGCATTCTGTGGTGGCTGTTATTATTATACTTCTTTAAGTCAGCATCTCCTGGTATCTACTATTCGTAAACTTCTTTAGGTCAGCATCCCCTGGTGGCTACTATCCATATACTTCTTCAGGTCAGTATGCCCTGGTGGCTATCGTTCATATACTTTATTAAGAATACAGTTTCAAGTGATTAATATTACCAGATTTCTTCGTGTTAGTATTTTCTAACACAAAACATTGCCAGGTTTCTTTTATTCAGTTAATATATTCTTTTATCTATTAGTCACTACTCATTGGAGTTTTTAAGACTAATATACTGTGGTAGCTCTTAATATTATTGGTAGAGTTCTAAAGTCATTGTCCTTTCATGGACAGTGTTATTAAACTTTATTAGGGTAATATCTCTTAGCAACTGTGGGCCCGGCATGGCCAAGCGTGTTAAAGCGTGCGAATCGTAATCTGAGGGTCGCGAGTTCGCATCCCGGTCGCGCCAAACATGCTTGCCCTTTCAGCCGTGAGGGCGTTATAATGGAACGGTCAATCTCATTATTCGTTGGTAAAAGAGTAGCCCAAGAGTTGGCGGTGGGTGGTGATGACTAGCTGCCTTCCCTCTAGTCTTACACTGCTAAATTAGGGACGGCTAGCACAGATAGCCCTCGAGTACCTTTGTGCGAAATCCCAAACCCTTGGCAACTAGTTTTGCAGAGACATATTTAGGCCTACATCCTCCTGATGATTGATATTATAGAACTATTTATGCCTACATCCCCCTGGTGGTTGATTTTGAAAGACCTTTTTAGGTAAACATTCCCTGGTGGGTAATATTGATAGAAATATTTATGTAGTATTTTCTGGTGTGTTATAAAGTTAAAATTATTAGTACTACTACAATCAGTTCTTTTTAAGCCAGAATTCTCTGATGGCTATTACTGTTTTTAGACTTTTTTTGGTGGCTCGAATTCTGTGGTTAAAAGTTAAAACCTTGACAAAGTTACAGACTGATCATTTCTCGAATGACTCGAAAGAATTTTATAAATGTTTTTTGGTAATTTTTAGATAGCAACTTTAGTTGTGTATGGTTCTGAAAACAGTCTCTGCTAAGCCTACAATAAATGCATCTAAACTTTAGTGTTATACACACTGAAAACAAATAAACATGTTTTAAAATTGTTGGTTAAACCCGTGATTATTTGTAAGTTACGAGCGTTTTGAATTATAAGGACTAAATTATTGTTGAAATAAGTTGACAGAAAAACGAAGATTTGCAAATACATAAGAAACACCAGTTAAGAAACTTTGTAAGTACAACAAATACACCAATTACGAAACGCCTGCAAATACACCAGCGTACACAAATTAGAAAAGTTTTGCAAATAAACCAACATACAGCAGTTAAGAAACTGTGTAAGTACAACAAATACACCAGTTACGAAACGCCTGCAAATACACCAGCGTACACAAATTAGAAAAGTTTGCAAATACACCAGCTACGAAACGCCTGCAAATACACCAACATACAGCAGTTAAGAAACTGTGTAAGTACATCAAATACACCAGTTACGAAACGTCTGCAAATACACCAGCGTACACAAATTAGAAATGTTTTGCAAATAAACCAACATACAGCAGTTAAGAAACTGTGTAAGTACAACAAATACACCAGTTAAGAAACGCCTGCAAATACACCAGCGTACACAAATTAGAAAAGTTTGCAAATACACCAAATACACCAGCCACGAAACGCCTGCAAATACACCAACATACAGCAGTTAAGAAACTGTGTAAGTACATCAAATACACCAGCCACGAAACGCCTGCAAATACACCAACATACAGCAGTTAAGAAACTGTGTAAGTACATCAAATACACCAGTTACGAAACGCCTGCAAATACACCAACATACACCAGTTTCACAGATTATCTTAAAATTAAGTTTGAAACACAAAACGGTGATTATTTTTATACGAAATGGTCTATTATTATAATTTATTAACGGATAATGATAAATACAAGTTAATATATCGATGAAAATGTCTATTTAAAATGTTAATAACAAACGTTATGTTTGAGTGCACAAATAAATAGACTTAATCATACACACTTAGTAAGCAGAAACAAGGAAAGCATGTTTCAACATGAGAAAAACTTAACTTTCAAAACGTTTGTAAATACGGTGTTTAACTGTCACAAAACGCTTATGCATTTCTCGAATATACCCGAAAGTGACAAGAAACGTAAAACAAATTATGTAAACTGAGATGTTTTCCAGAATTTCCTAGAGAGTAAAACTGACAAACTGTTTTGCTTGAGCACTAAACACTTTAAATGCAACTTTTGGAAACGACGTATGTGAGCATGTTTCAAATAGTTTCCTGTCATGAAGCACGTTCTGGAACACTTTATGTGTGAACATACTAATACTAATCAAATGAGTGTTGTTGGTTGTTTGGAAAAATTGCAAATTTCTCTAGTTACATGAGTATGTTATGAAGACTTGCTGAGCAACAGGAGGGACACGAGCTTCAGTTCTCTTTCTGATAATATAGAAGTTGTGGTATTTATAAAGGATACACTAAATATCCAGTAACCAACTGGTTTTCACCTCAATATTCTATTGCGACGTTTACAAACGATATATTAAAACAAATATTAAATAAATCAAATGAGGAAAGTTAAGCTTTTCGTCGTGAATACAGAAGTTATGTAGTTTACGAGTGGTTTTACTAAACAAATTAACAAACGTGTTCTTCAAAATTAAAAGAATTTGTAAAACCGTTTTCTGTAACAATCTGTCTGGTGAATGCACGAAATCAAAGTTATGCCCGGAAGCGAAACTAAGTAAATACAGTGGAAGTGTTTTCTCAGCGGATGGCTCAAACTGTAGACAAGAATTGTTCGTTAATTGTAATTTAAATGGTTATTGCACGATTGCAAATATTACTAGTGCTTTCTTCCGTTATGACTTAAGATTATTGAATTAGATAACTATAGACAATTGTTTAACAAAAGTATGTGTGTCTGTTAGCTTATAATCAAAGAATCGCTGGACTGATTGTCACCAAATTAGGAATGTACGTGAGAGTCCTCGAAAAGTGAAACTGGAAGGTCAGTGTTTGGGTAGGATCCCCCTTATGTCACTCCTCTGGACCTCGATGTCATCCCGTGAGTTGAAGACCTAAATCAGCTAGTTATGCTAATAATGTATGATAGTATTAAAATTAACAAGTGATTTAATTGACTGACATCAAAAATTCTTTTTTTTCTTCTTGTAAAATCTCGAGACGAAAGAAATTCCATGATTTATTGCAAACGAAATTTTCTAAATTGTAGATTATTTTATTTCCGGTTTCCTAACCCTAACTTGGATTTATTGCAAACAAAGTTTTCTAAATTGCAGATTATTTTATTTCCGGTTTCCTAACGCTAACTTGGATTTGTTGCAAACGAAATTTTCTAAATTGTAGATTACTTTATTTCTGGTTTCCTAACCCTAACTTGGATTTATTGCAAACGAATTTTTTTAAATTGTAGATTACTTTATTTCTGGTTTCCTAACCCTAACTTAGATTTATTGCAAACGAAGTTTTCTAAATTGCAGATTATTTTATTTCCGGTTTCCTAACCCTAACTTGGATTTATTGCAAAAGAAGTTTTTTAAATTACAAATTATTTTTTCCGGTTTCCTAACCCTAACTTGGATTTATTGCAAACGAAGTTCCTCCTTCTTACTTCTGGAGGAAGAAAGGAAATTCAAGTAGTCCTTGATTAAGGAAGTTCAATTAACCCTTCATAAAATATAGTTTATTTATAAAAGCACCCAACTTATAAAGTCATTGTTTTTTTAACTCCACCTTCTAGTTTATAGATTTCGGTTCATTGGTATCAAGTGTGTGTTTTAAACTCTACTTGTCTAATTTATAGATTTCGGTTCCTTGAAATCTACACTTATCTTAACTCACACGTGGTATAACGTGTTATGTTCCCTGATGTATCATACAGAGAAGTGACAGAATAGCCACAACAAGGCCACACACCTCACTTGACGTTATCTCTAACAATGACTTTCAATTAACCAAATCCGCCTCTGATTGGCTAACGGAAAGTAACTCTCAGTATATCGTCATCAGGACCTCTTGTAAGATGGAGAACGAACCAAAAATTAGCATAGTTAGGTTCTCAGTAGACTATAACTTTAAAGTATATGTATACTAAAGACAGATATGTTGGACACTGTATCAGGTAAGAAGGGAACGAATGTTTTAGACAATATATAAAAATGCTTTTTTATTGTTACTAGAGTTTCTAGTATGGACTGAAGGATAAAAACAATTTTCAATTAATACAACAAACAACTCCAGGTAAATGTTGTTTTAATTGAACTGTGTTATTTTAAATCAGTTTGAAAACCTGTGACGTTCATGGACCCTTGAAAAATGCGTAAGCCGAAACGGACTGAAATAATAATACTAATCGAAATTGTTTAAGGCACTCGACTCGTAATCTGAGGGTCGCGGGTTCGAATCCTCGTCACCCCATTTCAGCCGTGGGGGCATTACAATGTAACGGTCAATCCCGCTATTCGTTGGTAGCCCAAGAGTTGGCGGTGGGTGGTGATGACTAGCTGCTTCCCTCTAGTCTTACACTGCTAAATTAGGGACAACTAGCACAGATAGCCCTCATGTAGCTTTGCGCAAAATTCAAACCAAACCAAACCACGCAAATAAATCCACAGTCTGTAACTATATGATAATTATGTCACCAAAGGTTGATGTCTGATAAATGTTTTACTATCTTGACGTGGTCATAAGTTATAGCAATACATCTCTAATAAACGACATACATCTCAAACAATTTATTTGGTCGTTTTTCAGTTACTTAGTACTTCGCCCCCCAGTGGCACAACGGCATATCTGCGGATTCACACATTGTGTAGCTTTGTGCTTAATTTCAAGCCAAAGAAACAAACAGCAGACGTATCACTTCTCGAAGTAATATATAAAAAATAGTCCTCACCCACGTCTATTGTGCAGAGAGGTCCTATCCAAGTTCCATTGAAACACTTAATCTTACACACACGCTTCTGTTCCAATGGACCGATAATACCTAAAAACTGGACCTCGTGAACACCTGTAAACGTTGTTCCTCCTCCAGGTATAACAGAGCCGTTCACAGTGACCTCTGGTGGCACGCAATCTCTGCGGTGCTCTTTCATTTGAAGATCTGAAACAATTGAAAAATATAATTATAGTTAAACCACGAGACCAGGAGTCGTTCGAGATTGTCTTGTTAATTTGTGTTAATTGAAATAAAGGTTTTAAGTGACAGATGAATAAGTAAAGTGATAGATATATAAAATGATAGATCGTGGCAACTTTTTCAGTAGAATAAATCACACCTTTATTACTTTTACGTGTGTATCGTTAGAAAAGATGAATACGGTTTAATGTCTAGTAATTTTAGAATGATAAAAACAGCATTGATACTTTATACAAACAAATATCTTAAAACATGTGGAAAAATTTCACTACATAGAAAATATTTCATTATATAATTTTATAATCATTACGAAACTGACTTACCAACCTTTAATCACGATAAACAAGCCGTTTATTTGTGAAACATGTAGTCACAGTTGTGGATTTCTCATCAGAGTAGTCGATACAATTCGTCTCTAGATACAAAGGTTTTAGCAACGGTTTGTCACAAAGTTTGACAGTCCTGTCTGTAATTTATTCTCTATATTACTAACATTGTCTTATTTAAGTGCTTCATAATTTACGGTCATTTTTATTTCAAATTATCAGGTTGGGTCAAATAAATGGTAGCTGGACAAAAATATTTTAAAACTAACATTTGTGTATCTATCTTGTTGTTAATTTAAGTTATTTTGTAAAGTTTTTGATAAAATAAGTTAAGATAACGTGTTGTAATCAATATTAATTTTTATTTATTGATTAATTCATTTTTAGTAAAAATACTTTATTGGAAATTGTGATTTCTTATGTACGTAAGACTTACAATGTTTACTGAAAACTTGCCAAATTATGTGATGATACGTAAATAGTATTAAGATACGATACTCATATAGTGTTGTTGTATAGCCACAATTTCAGTTCTGAAAAGATTTGGTCGTCAATGAAGACGATTAGTAGATGATTTACATCACAGTGAATAGTCAAATACGACACATGGACAATATAATGAAGGAATGGCCGTGCCATTAAGAGTGAAACCTATTGGCGTATAAGTAACGGTAAGATAGTGTTGGGCGTGGCCCAGTAGTTAACGTGTAGGGCTGCTGAAAGAGAGAATGAAGAATGGATATGTCTTCTGCTGACCGTTATCCGCCCTTTCAACTGTGACACGTTGAAAAAATGTGATAGCCAATCCCACCATTTAGTTAAGAGTAAAAGGGTAAACGGCGGGTACTGTTAAGTGGTTGCCTTGGTTCTGGCAAACAGTTCTAAGTTATGCTCTGTTATGATTAAGCCTTGAAAATGTCAAACGTGTTTAATTAAATATTAAAATTATACATTTGCCTCATTTTTCACTCCTATATTCATTTTTGAATACTAAACAAAACAATTTATACGTTGAAGAAAAGGCTTAAAGGATCAGTGATGTTGAGAAACCCACTTGTTGAGAAATTTATATGCAAAAACGGCTCGTTTGGGTTGAGAAAATATTTTACATAGAAGAGCGAACAACGTTTCGACCTTCTTCGGTCATCGTCAGGTTCACAAAGAAAGAGGTAACTGACCGGAAGCTGACCACATGTTACACAACCACTTTCAAACATGTGGTCAGCTTCCGGTCAGTTACCTCTTTCTTTGTGAACCTGACGATGACCGAAGAAGGTCGAAACGTTGTTCGCTCTTTTATGTAAAATATTTTAAAAAAGGCCTAAAGGATATTCTGTGTTAAGCTGTGAAAAGATATTATTTGAACATAACAATGTTTGTGACATTTTGTATGAGAATTTATTTCTCTTACAACGTTACATTTATCTCTTGAAGCGTATCCAAGGCGTGTTTGTTTCTATGTTTTTTTTAATTTCACGCAAAGCTACACGAGGACCATCTGCGCTAATCGCCCCTAAATTAGCAGTGTAAGACTAAGGCGAAGGCAGCTAGTCGTCACCACCCACCGCTAACACTTAGACTACTCTTTTACTAATGAATAAGGATATTAATCTTAATGTACTCTCTCAATAAAAATAATAAGAATATTAATCTTAATGTACTCTCTCAATAAAGATAATAAGGATATTAATCTTAATGTACTCTCTCAATAAAGATAATGAGGATATTAATCTTAATGTACTCTCTCAATAAATATAATAAGGATATTAACCTTAATGTGCTCTCTCAATAAAGATAATAAGAATATTAATCTTAATGTACTCTCTCAATAAAGATAATAAGAATATTAACCTTAATGTCCTCTCTCAATACAGATAGTAAGGATATTAACCTTAATGTACTCTCTCAATAAACATAATAAAAATATTAACCTCAATGTCCTCTCTCAATAAAGATAATAAAAATATTAATCTTAATGTCCTCTCTCAATAAAAATAATGAGGATATTAATATTAATGTACTCTCTCAATAAAGATAATGAGGATATTAACTTTAATGTACTCTCTCAATAAAGATAATAAGGATATTAATCTCAATGTACTCTCTCAATAAAAATAATAAGGATATTAATCTTAATGTACTCTCTCAATAAAGATAATAAGAATATTAATCTTAATGTACTCTCTCAATAAACATAATAAAAATATTAACCTCAATGTCCTCTCTCAATAAAGATAATAAAAATATTAATCTTAATGTCCTCTCTCAATAAAGATAATGAGGATATTAATATTAATGTACTCTCTCAATAAAGATAATGAGGATATTAATATTAATGTACTCTCTCAATAAAGATAATGAGGATATTAATCTTAATGTACTCTCTCAATAAAGATAATAAGGATATTAACCTTAATGTCCTCTCTCAATAAAGATAATAAAAATATTAACCTGAATGTCCTCTCTTAATAAAGATAATAAGGATATTAATCTTAATGTCCTCTCTCAATAAAGATAATGAGGATATTAATCTTAATGTACTCTCTCAATAAAGATAATAATGATATTAACCTTAATGTCCTCTCTCAATAAAGATAATAAGGATATTAATCTTAATGTACTCTCTCAATAAAGATAATAAGGATATTAACCTTAATGTCCTCTCTCAATAAAGATAATAAGGATATTAATCTCAATGTACTCTCTCAATAAGGATAATAAGGATATTAACCTTAATGTCCTCTCTCAATGAAGATAATAAGGATATTAACCTTAATGTGTTCTCTCAATAAACATAATAAGGATATTAATCTTAATGTACTCTCTCAATAAAGATAATGAGGATATTAATCTTAATGTACTCTCTCAATAAAGATAATAAGGATATTAACCTTGATGTCCTCTCTCAATAAAGATAATAAAAATATTAATCTTAATGTCCTCTCTCAATAAGGATAATAAGGATATTAATCTTAATGTACTCTCTCAATAAATATAATAAGGATATTAACCTTAATGTGCTCTCTCAATAAAGATAATAAGGATATTAATCTTAATGTACTCTCTCAGTAAAGATAATAAGGATATTAATTTTAATGTACTCTCTCAATAAAGATAATAAGGATATTAATCTTAATGTCCTCTCCCAATAAAGATAATAAGAATATTAACCTTAATGTGCTCTTTGAATAAAGATAATAAGGATATTAATCTTAATGTGCTCCCTGAATAAAGATAATAAGGATATTAATCTTAACGTCCTCTCTCAATAAAGATAATAAGGATATTAATCTTAATGTACTCTCTCAATAACGATAATAAGGATATTAACCTTAATGTCCTCTCTCAATAAAGATAATAAGGATATTAATCTTAATGTACTCTCTCAATAAAGATAATAAGGATATTAATCTTAATGTACTCTCTCAATAAGGATATTAACCTTAATGTCTTCTCTCAATAAAGATAATAAGGATATTAACCTTAATGTACTCTCTCAATAAACATAATAAGGATATTAATCTTAATGTACTCTCTCAATAAAGATAATGAGAATATTAATCTTAATGTACTCTCTCAATAAAGATAATCAGGATATTAATCTCAATGTCCTCTCTCAATAAGGATAATAAGGATATTAATCTTAATGTCCTCTCTCAATAAAGATAATAAAAATATTAATCTTAATGTCCTCTCTGAATAAAGATAATAAGGATGTTAATCTCAATGTCCTCTCTCAATAAAGATAACAAGGAAAAATAATCTTAATGTCCTCTCTCAATAAAGATAATAAGGATATTAATCTTAATGTGCTCTCTCAATAAAGATAATAAGGATATTAATCTTAATGTCCTCTCTCAATAAAGATAATGAGGATATTAATCTTAATGTACTCTCTCAATAAAGATAATAAGAATATTAATCTTAATGTACTCTCTCAATAAAGATAATAAGGATATTAATCTTAATGTACTCTCTCAATAAAGATAATGAGGATATTAATCTTAATATACTCTCTCAATAAAGATAATAAGGATATTAATCTTAATGTACTCTCTCAATAAAGATAATAAGAATATTAATCTTAATGTACTCTCTCAATAAAGATAATAAGGATATTAATCTTAATGTTTTCTCTCAATAAAGATAATAAGGATATTAATCTTAACGTACTCTCTCAATAAAGATAATAAGAATATTAATCTTAATGTACTCTCTCAATAAAGATAATAAGGATATTAATCTTAATGTCCTCTCTCAATAAAGATAATAGGAATATTAATCTTAACGTACTCTCTCAATAAAGATAATAAGGATATTAATCTTAATGTACTCTCTCAATAACGATAATAAGGATATTAATCTTAATGTACTCTCTCAATAAATATAATAAGGATATTAATCTTAATGTCCTCTCTCAATAAAGATAATAAGAATATTAATCTTAATGTACTCTCTCAATAAAGATAATAAGGATATTAACCTTAATGTACTCTCTCAATAAAGATAATAAGGATATTAATCTTAATGTCCTCTCTCAATAAAGATAATAAGAATATTAATCTGAATGTCCTCTCTCAATAAAGATAATAAGAATATTAATCTTAATGTACTCTCTCAATAAATATAATAAGGATATTAACCTTAATGTACTCTCTCAATAAAGATAATAAGGATATTAATCTTAATGTCCTCTCTCAATAAAGATAATAAGGATATTAATCTTAATGTACTCTCTCAATAAAGATAATAAGGATATTAATCTTAATGTACTCTCTCAATAAAGATAATAAGGATATTAATCTTAATGTCCTCTCTCAATAAAGATAATAAGGATATTAATCTTAATGTACTCTCTCAATAAAGATAATAAGAATATTAATCTTAATATACTCTCTCAATAAAGATAATAAGGATATTAACCTTAATGTTCTATCTCAATAAAGGTACTGAGGATATAAATCCTGATAATATTGGTGTTCCTATACAATAAAGATATGGAGGATATCAACCCTGAAATCACCCTCAAAATAGATACCAATGACATTAATACTGATATCCTTCCCAGTGAAGGCCCCGGCATGACCAGGTGGTTAAAACATTGGACTTGGAATCCGTCTGTCGTGGGTTCGAATCCCCGTCGCATCAAACATGCTCACCGTTTCAGCCGTGGGGGCGTTATAATGTTACGGTCAATCCCACTATTCATTAGTAAAAGTTGGCGGTGGGTGGTGATGACTAGCTGCTTTCCCTTCTAGTGTTACACTGCTAAATGAGAGACAGCTAGCGCAGATAGTCCTCGTTTATTTGTTTGTTTTGCAAATTGAGCTGCAAATATCAATTCGAATCCAGTCACAGAACGTGCTTGCTCTTTCAGCCCTGAGGGAATTATAATGTGACAATCAATCCCATTTCTCACTGGTGAAAGAGTAACCGGAAAGTTGGTGTTGTGTGGTGTTGACTAGCTTGCCTTCCCTCTAGTCTATCACTTCTAAACCAGGGATGGATAGCTCAGCTCTTCACGAAACTGAAGAAACAGTTGAAGCAAGCTATATGTTCATAAGGAGTTATGTTTTGTTTTTCTATATGCTTGTCGCTGGTAGAACAGCGTAAGTTTACAGACTTATAATGCTAAAATCCGAGATTCGATTCCCCGCGGCGGTCACAGTAGATAGTCCAGTGTATCTTTGCTCTGAAAACCAACCAACAAGACAAACAAATGTATATGTTTTTCTGTAATTAGATTTTCGGAAATTAAAATAAAATATCTTATGACACTTAAGAACTGGCCAATCTGTATTAAAAGTTGCTAAGTTAAATAAAGTTTTAATAATTTTAAAACACGCAATAATTTCTCCCTACTCTGAAAACTGAAGTCCTGCCATTGAATCCGAGTTTAAGTTACATCTGCTGTGCCGCCAAAGTGAAATATTTCCACAAATATAGACCCCCAGTGGTTCAGCGGTATGTCTGCGGACTTACAACGCTAAAAACCGGGTTTCGATATCCGTGGTGGGCAGAGCACTGATAGCCCATTGTGTAGCTTTGTGCTTAATTCAAAACAAGAACAACAACATCCACAAATATATGTATTTCATCACGAAGTACAATTATCCCAATCAATACCAGTGAACGTGTTTCGGTTATTTGTGGACTTAATAATATGACGTTTTTGATACTTGCTACAATATATCGTTATTTCAAAGAACGCATTATGTTCAAGTGCTTTTCAAGTGTAACATGACACCTTAACTGAATAGACTAAAGAATATAACTTATTTATTTAATGTAACTTTTTTTGTTTTTGTATTGGATATTCGTGTAAAGCTGTCTGCATTGATAAACCAGTCGATAATGTTATTATCAGCAAGTTGGTTATTCTTATTGAACTGAAAGTTTTGGCTGTCACTCTTATAACGCACCTTCGGTCCAAAGGATTGTTTGTTTTTTGAATATCGCGCAAAGCTACACGAGAGCTATCTGCACTAGCCGTCCGTAATTTAGCAGTATAAGACTAGAGGGAAGGCAGCTAGTCATCACTACCCATCGCCAACTCTTGGGTTCCTCTTTTACCAACAAGTAATGGGATTGACTGTAACATTACAACGCCCCCATGGCTGAAAGGGCGAGCATGTTTGGTGCGACTGTGATTCAAACCCGCGACCCTCGGATTACAGGTCCAACGCCTTAACCCCCCTGGATCCGCCGGACCTCGGTCCAAAGCAATTAAACGCAGCTGTTTTTTTGTTTTGTTTATTTCGGCAACAGAACACGAATAATGGCTCATGGGTACACAGTCCAACACGCTAACCACTATGCTTCGCCCGAACCTTATATTCTTGTGATCTAAGAATATAAAAGAAAAAACATTATTTGGGGCTGTTTATTTTGAGCTCTTATTGCAATTCATCTCGTAATTTTCATATATGATTTAACCAAATTACAATAATATCTATTTGAGTTATGGCTGCATAATTTTTTCTGTGTATTTGTCTTGTTGTTAAGCGCAGCCCTACACATTGACCAGCAATGTCGTTTATTTCTTGCAATATAACTCAAGAATGAGCCATCTGCAGTATGTAAGTCACTGGGGATCGAACCCCGGACTACTGCTGTAATTCATGCTTCTTTGTTTTTATATACAATTCAACAAAACTAATAATAATAACCGCATAATCTTAGAAACGTACACGAAAAATTTCTTCGGAACAAGCCCGGCACGGCTAGGTGGTTAGGGCACTTGACTCATAATCTGAAGGTCGCGGGTTCGAATCCCCATCACACCAAACGTGCTCGCCCTTTCAGTCGTGGAGTCATTATAATGTGTCGATCAATCCCACTATTCGCTGGTAAAATAGTAGCCCAATAGTTGGCGGTAGGTGGTGATGACTAGCTGTCTTGCCTCTAGTTTTACACTGCTAAATTAGGGACGGCTAGCGCAGATAACCCTCGTGCAGCTTTGCGCGAAATTATAGAAACAAAACAAACAAAACATTATCAGAATTAAAGTAACAATTCACCTTTCAGTTGTTTCTGTTGAACTGTATTATTTAGTTCCAGATATAACATTAACGTCTACAGTATCGACGAGTTAGGAGATGACCATGTTGTATGTCACTCATTACTTCATTCATGTAAATGTTTCATATGATACCATACGGAGATTTCCTTTGTTACCTTCAATATACATACCACTGTGCTGTCAGTAACACGAATTGTGGTCATTACCAGTGGTTCTCAACTGGGCAAATAGTTCATCCAGGGGTCAATGAGACCAGAATCAGGGTGAATTGTCATCGTCAATAACACAATAAATTAAAGAACAAAAACGTCGTTAGTTATTGTTACTTATTCTAGCGCAGATAGTCCTCGTGAAACTTTGCGCGAAAATCAAAAACAATATTGTTACTTATTCTTGTCGTAGTTTGAAAAATACGTTTATTTTTTGTTGTATTCATTCTTGTCGTAGTTTGGAAAATACGTTTATTTTTTGTTGTATTCATTCTTGTCGTAGTTTGGAAAATACGTTTATTTTTTGTTGTATTCATTCTGGTTGTAGTTTGAAAAATACGTTTATTTTTGTTGTATTCATTCTGGTTGTAGTTTGAAAAATGCGTTTATTTTTTGTTGTATTCATTCTGGTTGTAGTTTGAAAAATGCTTTTTTTGTTGTATTCATTCTGGTTGTAGTTTGGAAAATGCGTTTATTTTTTGTTGTATTCATTCTGGTTGTAGTTTGAAAAATACGTTTATTTTTTTTTGTATTCATTCTTGTCGTAGTTTGGAAAATACGTTTATTTTTTGTTGTATTCATTCTGGTTGTAGTTTGGAAAATGCGTTTATTTTTTGTTGTATTCATTCTAGTCGTAGTTTGAAAAATACGTTTATTTTTTGTTATATTCATTCTGGTTGTAGTTTGGAAAATGCGTTTATTTTTTGTTGTATTCATTCTGGTTGTAGTTTGAAAAATGCTTTTATTTTTTGTTGTATTCATTCTGGTTGTATTTTGGTGTATCTATTTATGTCATAACCAATAATTTTATATTTGAATTCAGTTAGCCATGTGTAGTGAAACACTTTACGGTGGTGAATAATATTGGAAAATGTTTTGAAATACTAGTCTAGACGATAATATAAAAGTAATTGTTAATTAGGTTTGTTGTCAATTAGGCAGTAATTGTTAATTATGTTTGGCTATTTCATAGTTGTTCTATAGTTCAACCAATAAGGCTAATTCATTAGTTAATGTTTTTATTGTAGAAAATGTAACAGATTGCGAAGTAAAATCAAATAATTATAAAGAAACGTAACTTATTGCGTGAATTTAGATCAAATTTTCAACCGAGTATTTTGTTCTTTGCAAAATCATCCAGTCTTCGTTAAAATGCAGTTATTTGGACCTAATTCCTGGTACAGTACTGTCTGTTGTATTTCCATATACATAATACGCAGGGTGTGGAAGGAACTTGGTGTAAGGGGTTTGTTAGATGCGTTCGGGGTTACATATAAACCTTGTCTTGTTTTTTGCGTTTTGTGGTTTTTAGGGGTGTGTTCGCGTTCTTTAGCACTACTACGCCCCCTATAAAAGGATCTTCACCAAATTCGGTATTGAGGTTCAATTGGTCCACGAAAAGATACATAAAAATTTTCAGGTTTGAATTTTTTGTTTTGCCATTTTTATGTGCGTTCTTGGTTGTTGTTGTTTTTTTACAATTATATAACAGGAAAACAACTTTTGCATGTCCTAATACAGTGGTTTCCAACATTTTTATGCCCCGCACCCCTAAAAAAATTCTACTATGTTCTCGCACCCCTCACAGTAATTATTTATTTAAGAATAAAGGTGAAGGTGGCCAAAACCATTGTTATCTAGCACCCCCTGGAACGCTATCTCGTACCCTCAAGAGGTGCGAGCGCCCCTGGTTGGGAACCACTGCCCTAATATAACCTTTTATTAATCATTAATTTACGTAATTTTCATCCAGAGGACGGGTACTCCAGCTTGTTTAACAATATGTTGTTTTTAATGTAAAAATTCGTATTCGAACACTCCGCATACATACTGCACAACTGGAAATCACGTGATGGTAGGTAATAGCTGTTCCAGATGTGACATACTGACGCCATAGTTATGAAGTGGTAGGCGTGGCACAACTATCGAAATGAAAGTGTGGGCGTAATAAAGTTGAAAAAGTACGATAATTCTAGTCATTAAGTGTATTAATCACTTAGTAGCACATTTGTCAACAAAGGTAAAGCATGAGAGATGTGGACTGATAATACTAGGTTCTCGCTGAAAACGCTACTTTGTCTGTGGATGTGTTGTAAGACTCACAAGCAACTGTTCACTCGGTTCAACTCCGAAAATAGCCCTTTTGGCGGGGGTCATTTGTGACCATTTGTATTCCCATTGGTCAGTGCTTCAAAATGACGGGCTGCTAAACATGAGGTATAGAGGTCTCTAACTAGTCTTTTACTTCAGGTTAAAAGCACCAATACCAGTTTTGGTGAAGGGTAACCACGTGATTTAGACACACTAGACTCCTGTTTCATGACCTGGGATAACAACGATTTTGTTTTTAATATTTGCAAGAGTGGAAAGGAAAACTGTGAAGGAGAAATAATAAAAGAATTGGTTTGAATTTCGCGTAAAGCTATCCGCAATATCCGTCCCTAATTCAGCAGTGTAAGGCTAGAGGGAAGGCAACTAGTCACCAACACCCAACATTAACTCTTGGGCTACTCTTTAACCAACGAATAGTGGGATTGGCCGTCACATTATAACGCCCCCAAGGCTGAAAGGGCGAGCATATTTGGTGGGACGGATATTCGAACCCCTGATCTTCACATTACGGATCGAGTGCTTTAACCACTTGGCCATCCAGAGCCGCAATAAAAGGAAGAAAAAAACATACGTATTGAATACTTCCTAACGGTTAAGTGTTGCTTGGAATAAAATTATAAAATATAATTATTGAGTCTGGCACTTTCACATTCCAGATCCTGTTCGCATTAGCATTAGGATTGAAGGATTTTTTTTTACCGAGTTAAAAGTGGATCCTTCATTAATTTGTAAGTATTCACATGTGCCGCATAGTTTGTTACCAAGAATGTTCACAGACAAATATTCCGGATCGTCTGTTACCAGAAACGTTACCAGTCGTATCTTTCGACTTAAACTCTGAACGCGCTAAAAGTTTGTAAGTTGTGTCTCTGCTTCAGACTGATTTTGATTTGGTTATAATACTACGATATTTTGTGCTGAACGCATAGAATATTTTGACATGATATGGGTTGTTTGTTTGTTTGTTGTGAATTTCGCGCAAAGCTACACGAGGGCTATCTGCACTAGCCGTCCCTAATTTAGCAGTGTAAGACTAGAGGGAAGGCAGCTAGTCTCACCACCCACCGCCAACTCTTGAGCTACTCTTTTACCAACGAATAGTGGGATTGGCCGTCACATTATAATGCCCCCACGGCTGAAAGGGCGAGCATGGTTATAATACTACGATATTTTGTGCGGAACGCATAGAATATTTTGACATGATATGGTTTGTTTGTTTGTTTGTTGTGAATTTCGCGCAAAGCTACACGAGGGCTATCTGCACTAGCCGTCCCTAATTTAGCAGTGTAAGACTAGAGGGAAGGCAGCTAGTCTCACCACCCACCGCCAACTCTTGGGCTACTCTTTTACGAATGAATAGTGGGATTGGCCGTCACATTATAATGCCCCCACGGCTGAAAGGGCGAGCATGTTTCGGTGCGACCAGGATTCGAACCCGCGACCCTCGAATTACGAGTCGAACGCCTTAACACGCTTGGCCATGCCAGGCCCGACATGATATGGATTGTATGAAATAACAATAACGATTTTTGTTTGTTCATTTCCTTATATCTTTGTATGAGTTTCTTTATTTCTGACGTGAAATTTAATTATTTTGATAACAACACCATTTCTTAGCTAGTGGTGATTCACTGAAAATCTTCTGTTGTCTTTATCTTTTGATTTCGTTATCAGATACAGTCTCTCTCTATATATATATATTTCTTTTTGAGGCGACACGACATAAAGTTGAACTACTAAAGACCATCAGTGGCTAAGCAACAGACATCTGTAGAAATATTTTGACTTACTTATTAGTACATCCATAATTAACAACTCACTATCATTCATTCCGAAGCCCAGCCCGGCATGGCTAGGTAGTTAAAGCACTCGACTCGTAATCCGAGGGTCACGGGTTCGAACTCCAGTCTCACCACACATGTTCGCCCTTTCAGCCGCGGGGTTGTTATAATGTGACGGTCAATTCGTTGGTAAAAGAGTAGCTCAAGAGTAGCTAAATTAGGGACGGCTAGCACAAATAGCCCTCGAGTAGCTTTGCGCGAAATTCAAAAACAAACAAAAGTTTTCATCCTCTCCAGAGGTTACTGATGTTATTATACTCTAAGCCTTTGAACAGCACCTTAGACGCCTGAATTGACAATGCCATTAACACTGTTTTTGTTATAACAATCTTCCAGTTTGTAAAATATATAACCACACCCCTTTGGTGCGTTTATATAATTGCATTTGCTGATTCGGTGTTGGTTTATTTGCTTCGAATTTCGTGTAAATCTACTCTAGGGCTATGTACGCTAGCCGACCTTAATGATAGATTAAGGGAGGCTACTAGTCACCAACACCCATCGACAACTTACTCGGCTTCCTTTTCACCGACAAATAGTGGGATTGGCCGTCACCTTATAACGCCCCAATAGAGGAAAGTGAGAACATGTTCAATGAAGGGATTCGAACCCAGACCCTCAGATTGTGAATTTCGCGCCCTAACCGCCAGGACATGTCAAACCTAACCATCAAATCGCACTGATTCGGAGACACAGAAACGAATTTGACCAAACGTTCCAGCTATAAATAAGTTCTGTTAAAAAAAAAAAAAGTACTCATAATTATAACATAAAACAACCTTACAAAAATGTCTTATGACGGATATTTAATAAGATATCCGCTTTCGGAAGATCACGCAGCAATGCGTCGAAATCCACGTTAAATATTAGTATAACTCAATTTCGAAATAAAGTTTTCCAATACTGCCGTTGTCATATTAGGCTTGTTGTCTTTATTTGTGTATATGTGGTTGATTGTAAGGCGCTATGTATTTCTAAACATCTGGATCAAGGTTTGAAAATATAAAAAAGAAATTCTAGTGTTATTGTTATCTACTTCTTAGATGTAACGTGTGTTTCTGTGTCTGTATTATACAAAAGCGTGAAACCGGAATTGCATTCTTCCATATGAATGGTATTTTATGCGCACATAGGATAAACCTCAGGTCGAAGACCACTATCGTACAGGTATAACTATCCATAATTTTGAGCTAATGACCAAAAGAAAAGAAACCAGTCAGAAGCATTCACTGTCCAAGGGCTTTGTAGAGCGATTTGAATTGAATAACGGGACTAACTGTCACTTTTATAATGCACTCACAGCTAGAAGTACGGAGCGTGCTCAGTTGCATCACGTCTCGAACCCTGAACCCTTCGATATTCAGACCAGCACGTTAACCACTGTACCATGCCTAGCCCTACAATACAATAATTGAGCAGTAACATATGAACTTATTGTCACCTCTTCTGTGATTGATGTCAAATTCTACTAATTGATTAGAGTAGCCCAAACATTGGCAATGGATGATGTTGACTAGTTGCTTCCCCTTTAGTCTATCGGTTCAGAATTAGAACGGCCAGACTTAGACTGCCACCAATATCCAAAAACAAATAAACATTCTGAACGAGCTGAAAAAAAAACCAGTTTGTGAAAGTGTTAAGTACGAATGATTCTTTACTTGCCAGTTGTTTGAGGTTAGTATATAACACAAATTATAATCTTAAAAAAACATCGCATTTGCTTTCGTGTTATTCAAAACTAAATCGAGCTTTATTAAAACGAATAGTGATTGTTTGATGTAAGCCTGCAGACCTACGATGCTAAGAAATCTGGGTTCAATACCCATGGCGGGCAGAGCACAATAGCCCATTACGAAGATTTGTTCTTAATAACAAATCCCCCGTTGGAACAGCGGTAAGCCTACGGATTTACAACGCTAAATAGTCAGGGGCTGAATTCCCCTCGGTAGGCTCGGCCCGATGTGGCTTTGCTGTAAGAAAACACACACACACTCTTAACAACAAATTAAGAAATGAAACCCCTCTAGACAACTGAGCTTGGAAATTCATGGAGTATTTTACGAACACTATAACCGACAACAACCAAACCAATAACTTATTTTAAAAACTGAGTCAGATACCAGTATCTTATTAATACGTTATTAGATCGAACAGGATTACACCGTATTCCCAACCTTAGATACAGAAACTTTGTAAGCGCTCATTTCGGTCGGTTTTAAGGGCTAATTTGCTGTGAAATCCAACAGATATTGCATTACATTGGAGCTGGGCTTTGAAGTGACGAGTTTTTCTCGCTTGAGACAGAACAGCGTTTCGTTATATGCTAATCTCACTGTTTCTGATATGAATAAAAAAAAACACGTGGATATTTGTATCTCAAGACGGCTGGTATGGGTATTAAAACTTTTATTAAAATACAGAACAACGTTTCGACCTTCTTAGGTTATTTTCAGGTTAACAAAGAACCTGAGAAACGTTGTTCTCTACTCTATTTTAATACAAGTTTTAATACCCATACCAGCTGTCTTGAGATACATTGTTACTTCAGATGGGTTTCTCGTCATCACGAGTGGATATTACCTAACTGGTCGTGGACCCGGCATGGCCAAGCGTGTTAAGGCGTTCGACTCGTAATCCGAGGGTCGCCGGACCAAACATGGTCGCCCTTTCAGCCGCGGGGGCGTTACAAAGTTACGGTCAATCCCACTATTCATTGGTAAAAGAGTAGCCCAAGAGTTGGCGGTGGGTGGTGATGACTAGCTGCCTTCCCTCTAGTCTTACACTGCTAAATTTGGGACGGCTAGCGCAGATAGCCCTCGAGTAGCTTTGCACGAAATTAAAAAAACAAAAAAACCAACAAACAAACTTACTGGTCGAATTAACTTTAAAACATGAACGAAACCACTCGATGTGACTGCTCACTGTACATGAATTTTTATACACCAAATGATATGATTAACAACGAAAAAGAATTTGGTGAGTAGATTTGACCAAGAAATGACCAATGAGATAAAACAAGGATTGAAAAACGTTTTCATTTCATAGAGTTTTAAAAATGCAAGTTTTTTGTTGAATTCCGCGCAAAGCTACTCAAGAGTCGTCTGCGTTAACCGTCCCTAATTTTGAAGTGATAAACTAGATGGAAGACAAGTAATCAATACCACCCACCGCTAACTCGTGTGCTACTGTAATCGAGAGGTGTTTGACGGTTACTCTTATAACTGTGGAATGCTTTTGTTTTGTTTTGGTGATAACAGGACGCGAAATATGTGGTCTCACATTCTCGTCTCCTGAGTGGGACAACAGTTAATCTCTGGATTTACAAAGCTAAAAACCAAAGTTTGGATTCTCCTCGGTGGACATCGCAGATAGCCCGATTTGGCTTTGCTATAAGAAACACGCAGACACTCAGTTCCTATCTCCGTTGGCTTACGAACCACTGGGTTGCGATGGACCCGAATCTATTATAGAGATAAAGTGGATTTCCTAAGCAAAAAGATTTGTTCCAACAAAATTTGTGTCTTGTTAACTTGAATACCTCACAGTTTCATTTAATATTCGTTTAATTTATTGAGTTTATGTACATGTATAATTAGGGTATACACTTCACATCTAAATCTAATGATTCATTAGTTATTCAATGTTCCTAGCCCCCAGTGGCACAGCGGAATGTCTGCAGACTTACAGTGCCAGAAACCTGGTTTCGATACCAGTGGTGGGCAGAGCACAGATATCCCACTGCGTAGCCTTGTGCTTGACTTCAAATAAACAATGTTCCTAAACAATTGTCCCTCGCTGGTACAGCGGTAAGTCTACGGATTTACAACGCTAAAATCAGGGGTTCGATTCCTTTCTATGGACTCATCAGATATCCCGACGTGGCTTTACTATAAGAAAACACACACATCCTAAAGAATGAGCCCCTTGTGGATCGTTGTTAAATTTACGAAATTGCAAATCTAAACTCCAGGGCTAAACTCCACCCTGCGCAGAGTGCTCATTTTGTAGCACTGTGCTAAAAACATACAAAAGAACATCAATATCCTCACCGATTGTTTTGAAACTTTTCAAAAAAATCACGAACACACGAAGAAAATACAATATGTTAAAAATATCCAATCAGCAGAAGAGACGTCACTAAAGTAACCTCAAAATAATTGAACATGCATTTTAAAATTATTATCACTGGTGTCCACCTAGTTTTTATTATGTTAACTTACTTTTGTAATTAAAAAAAATTAAAGTAAAACGTAATTTTCTGGTCAGCCCTGAATGATTTATGTGTAATTCCCAGAATTCTAAGGAGAACCATTTACCCAAAACGGATAAAAGCCTTATAACTACACAGACTGGAAACATATATTAATATATTTATTTTGTATTCATGAAAAAGCTACATAAACGTTAATAAACATTTTTGACAAGAAAAAAAATTTACGAGACCATTATGTTCTAGATTAAACGAACCCATGTTTTAGTGTACTCTTACATTTAACATGGCTCAGGCTAGAAAATGACTTTATTAAATGTCGTCGTGTCTGAACAGAAAGCTGTACGTGGTTATCCTTGGTGAGATATGCGAATTTTTTTACACCTGCATTAGTCGTATTTTATCTTACACCTGTTTCGTCTTTATGATAACTGACTATAATTTTTAATTGTTACTGTTATGTTACATATTGCTCTATCGACGCCCTACCCACATCAGGGAATCGAACCCCGAATTTGAGCATTGTACATTCATAAACTTATGGGTAAATCGCCGGGAGTTTTTCTTTGTTGAAAACAAAGATAGGCAACAAGCTATCAGTGTTCTGCCCACAACGGGTATCGTTTATTTGTTTTTTTGAATTTCGCGCAAAGCTACACGAGGGCTATCTGCGCTAGCCGTCCCTAATTTAGCAGTATAAGACTAGAGGGAAGGCAGCTAGTCATCACCACCCACCGCCAACTCTTGGGCTACTCTTTTACCAACTAATAGTGGGATTGGCCGTCACATTATAACGCCCCCACGGCTAAAAGAGCGAGCATGTTTGGTATGATGAGGATTCGAACCTGCGACCCTCAGATTACGAGTCGAACGCCTTAACCCACCTGACCATGCCGGGCCAACGGGTGTCAAAACTCAGTTTTTTAGTATTATAAGCCTAGTATTATAAACACTGTGGCACTAAGGTGCCCTAGAGGAAGAAATTCTCAGTAATTCTGGTTTAGAATAAACGTTTAGTCGCGATACATTTAGGCTTAGCTATTCATCTTAAACACGAGAAGCTCTGGACCAGGAAGGATCTTCATTCACAAGAGGTTCGATCGTTTCGCTGCACATAGGTTAGAACAAGAAACGATCGTTCCACCTCTGAAGGGTAGACAAAATACAAGCATTCGAATCAATTTATTCATAGAACCAGAAATCGTGCTGTCATGAAATCGAAACATTTTCTGGTGTATGCTAAATAATAAATTACTTTTCAATATCAGAAAACCAAAGATAAAATCTTAGTTTTAACAAAATATAGAAGAGATTAAAACTTTGACAGAAGTGAACTGGCCATCACATAAGTTTCTATGTGAAACTTATGCCCCTCGAGATGGGCACTGAAAAGCTGGCTAGTTCTTTTAGCGCAATTAAAACATGAGAGAATCTCTTAAAATATACAACGCGGCAGAAACGAAGCATTCATTTTAAAGACAGCTGATGTCTTAATTAACCTTTCAGTTAAAGCAGAGGACAGTATACGAGTAGAACCGGTTGTCAAAAAAACTAGTTCTTGTTAAGACAGTGCGTGGCTGTTGAACATATATTAAACAAATCACTTTATGAGAAAGTCGATAGAAACAGTCTTCGTACGCTGTATAAAGTAGCTAGGAAATTGAGTTTTCAAGAGAGTCATCATTGCCTAGTCAGCTTAGAAATGAAGCTTGCGTGTAATAAGAGTTCATAATTAACTACTACAGACTTCCTTCAAAAACCGTGCATTTTGAACGTTGGCCTGCGGAGTTTGAAAAGGATCAAACTGAAAGAAGGCCTTTGTATATTAAATGAAACATAAAACACGTAGAATCACGAAGGAAAAGAAAGAAAACTACTGTGTATTTGATGAGAAATAGCTGAATGTCTGGATGTTTGATAAAACTGAAACAGTTTTAGACGAAAGGGCTTAGTGTTTTACTTGTAGATGACTTATATTCCTGGATATCACTTCTATAAGCTTTCCTTGTTGAGTCCTAGTCCAAAATTTGAGTGTTTTTTTGTTTGTTTGTTTAGGAATTTCGCACAAAGCTACTCGAGGGCTATCTGTGCTAGCCGTCCCTAATTTAGCAGTGTAAGACTAGAGGGAAGGCAGCTAGTCATCACCACCCACCGCCAACTCTTGGGCTACTCTTTTACCAACGAAAAGTGGGATTGAGCGTCACATTATAACGCCCCCACGGCTGGGAGGGCGAGCATGTTTGGCGCGACTCGGGCGCGAACCCGCGACCCTCAGATTACGAAGTACACGCCTTAACGCGCTAGGCCATGCCGGGCCCCATGTTTTTTTTGTTGTTTTTTTTTTCATCAAACGTTTCAACCTTAGTTGTAACGTAATTATTTTGTTTTAGAATTTTGGCGCAAATTTACACTAAGACCTATCAGCGCTGGCTATCCCTAATTTTGAGTTGATACAGAAAAGGGAAGGCAGCTAGTAGACAGCACAGTACCCACCGCCAACCCTTAGACTACTCTCGTCTGGTCGACTAGTGGGTTTTGATCACAACTCTTATAACGCACCTACAGCTGTAAAATGCAAGACGCATTTTGTATGGTAACTGGAAGCGAATATTAGGCCCGTTGATCTATAGTCCTACACGCTAACAATTGGGCCACACCCAGCCCTTGAAGGTAATATTTTGTTAATATTTGCCTTTTTCCACTAACTTTTTTTTTCGTTCAGAAAACTTGTATAGGGCTATTTTTGTTCCCAACAAAAAATTCGACTCCAGCTAGCCAAAAGTTTTGAGAAGTGGGCAAAATTATACAATAAAGTACAACGAAGGCTTCGAATATTTTTGTCTCTTTAAATCTACTTTCACTACAACGTTACTACTTTACACACGGACTTATTAAAAAAAACTTACTATATTAATTGACAAATAATTATTTTAGTTTATTGAACACACTTCACTAAAAATACGATTTTTTGTTTGTAAAAAACTTATAATGTTAACTAAAATACTGACAAATTTTCTAAAGATAAACACACTATACTGATAGTTAGAAGCATTATATCTATAAAATATTTAAACGAATATAAAGCGGTTACGAGGTCATTCAAATTGACCGAGCTTGTGTTGAGAGAGGTAATTGCTTAAAATATAATAACAGGAAAAAAAATCAATAAATCACGTTACAGTTACAAAACCTGCAGTACTGAATAACAGGAAATATGTACATGACAAAAAAAAATAGGTGACTATAGCAACCAAAAGTCAAATAACCATTCCAAACAGAAAAGCGTGAAATTCATGTTAAACTATTGAGATATAAAGGACTCAAGAGCTATAAGCACTTAAGCCTTGAATAAATTTAATTAAAATTCAGTGTTACCCAATAAAAAAACAACAAGCAAACTGAAATTAATAACTAAGCTTCGACAACTAAATCATTCTTTTACATAAAAAAAACAACAAAAACATGGTGCAAAGAAGTTTTAGGGAAATCGATACGCAAATAAAACTTTAAATTAAATTATAAAATCTTTACACATGTTCAGACACCTGTGAATTGAAAATCATTTTAAAAGTTTTTTTTAATATAATTTTTCCATAGCCTTCGAAACGACTTAACTATTATTCTTGTTAACAAAGCAGGCTTATAACAATACTTATAACAATATTGAGCGAACAAACGAAGTGAGTAAAATATTAATACCTGCAAACATGTTAACTGTTCGAACTAATAACACTTATAACAATGCTAACTAATTAAACTAATAATATATGCAACAATATGGACTAATCAAACTACTCCTTTGACAGCTAAATATAAACTCTATATCTACATTTTGTAATGACAGATGAGCTAAGCACCTAGCCTAACAAAAATATAATTTACGTACAGTTAAAATCTAATAATCAAATACAGTCGTTAAGCCTTAAATAGATTTTGTGTTTTTTTCAGGCTTCCCTCACAGTACCATACAGGAGTTATTTGTGCTGGATATAAAAGCAGCTTGGGCTTTTCTTATTTGAGAAGGAATTTGATCGTAGAGTTTTGTCGCCTCACGTTTCTAATATGCAGAGCGAGAATTTTTGCGGTAACGGAACTCGAACACTAAATCATCTGATTCACAGTCCGATTTAAGTCAAATGATGATATTAACAAGTATTATCTGTTGCTTTTGAAACGCAACCTCTTTTTTTTTAAACTATTAAATAAAACATTTATTATTATTTCTAAACGATAAATACATCAAGTTTCTTTTGTTCTTATAATAAAGCCACGTCGGGCTCTCTGCTGTGCCAACCGAGGGGAACGAACCTCTTATTTTAGCGT